>NC_069504.1:240070126-240320126 GCF_027579735.1 Bombina bombina | reverse complement strand
AGCAGTACTTAAAATAGCGGTGACAATTGTGGGATGGGGGAGGGAATAGAGCTTTTTTCCATTTTTTCATCATATTTTATAAAAATTTTTATAGTAAATTATAAGATATGATGAAAATAATGGTATCTTTAAGATGTCAATTTAATGGCGGGAAAAACAGTATATAATATGTGTCGGTACAGTAAATGAGTAAGAGGAAAATTACAGCTAAACACAAACACAGCAGAAATGTAAAAATAGCCCTGGTAAGAAATTGAAAAATAGCCTTGTCCTTAAGGGGTAAAATATATATTTGTTTAAAAAAAACATAAGATATATGTATAAATATTTATTAATGAATAAATAGAACATATTCTGTTATTTTAAGAACATTGTAATATTAAATATTCAAATTTTCATGTTGGGTTAGCTCAATTGCGAAAATACAATTTTGTTTGCGTGAGAGAGTGGGTGTTATTTTTTTTTCCACTTTTTTCTCTATTGACTTCAATGGGGAATACGTGAACGTGCACGCGATATTGGTTGTTCAGATTTTTGCGCTAGTCGGGTTACCGCTTGCACAAAATAATTTTTTGAACTTCTAATACAAGCGCAACTTGACTAACGCAAAAAGCTTAACTCTAGGGGGTAGATTTATTAAGAGGCGAGCGGACATGATTCGCTGTAGCGAATCATGTCTGCTCGACCTCGCTAAATGCCGACAGCATACACTGTAGGCATTTAACATTGCACAAGCATTTCTGGCTAAATGCTTGTGCAATGCCGCCCCCTACTCACTGGCAGCCAAATGGCCGCTAGCAGGGGCCGTCAATCTTCCCGACCATATTGGATTGGGATGATTTAAGTCCACCTAAAAAGTGGCAGACAAGTTAAGGAGCAGTGGTCTTACAACCACTGCTTCTTAACTTCCATTTCTGGAGGACCAGAAACGATGGGCTCCGAAGCAGCATCCGCTGCTTAATAAATGGAGCCCTAGCAGTGCTTTTGCAATCACAAAAATGCAATATACCACACCACTTGTAATCTAGCCCATTAGATGTTAATACAAATCTTATAAATTTGATGATAAATTGATTATGATCTTCATTGTAGTATACAGAAAATATTTTATGGCCTCTGTGCCATCTGAGTGTCTAGTACTGGTATAAATAGACTTGTCTGCTGTTACCAATCATATATTATCTGTTAAATGTATATTTTGTAACATCTGCAGGACCTCCGAGGTGTAACGTACATAGGACAGTAAAGTTATTAAGTATTGTTTTCATCTTAAATCTACATATTTGCTAGAAGCTTCAGTTAAATTATCATTGCCAGATCTGTTAACCAGGTGGTTCTCTCAAGTTCTTATATATTTTTGGGATAAAGTAAATTGTAGCCATTTTGGGGTTCTCTTGGATAAGAACGTTTTTTCAGGTTTGGCATTTATGTTATTTTGCTATGCGTCTGCTATTGCTCCATATATGTTGAATACGGATTCAATAATAATCTTTGTAGCATTTTGGATCAGTTAGCTGTCTCATGACTTCTGTTACATAATTATCTTTTGGCCATAATACAACGTTGCCACCCTTATCCAATGGTTTTATCACAGTGTCTGTCCAAGTTTGAATTTCTTTCAATGCTATTTTTTCTGAATGTTGTAAATTAGAAGAACATTTTACATAGGTAATTTCTCAATTTTGTTCCAAACCACTTTGCAAAAGATTTCAACTTGTGGGGATATAGAAAGAGCAGGAGCAAATTGTCAGAGTACCAGTAAATGACAGAGACATGTAATGCTAAAATAATCACACCTTTATTAAATAACAAAAAAAATAATGAGTCCAAAATCGAAACGAAAAGCCAGGGGTCTAAGCTAGAGCTGGTAGTCAGACGAGCCAGGTCAGGAGCCAAAAGAGAGTAGTCAGATGAGCCGGGGTCAGTAACACAAAGATCAGCAGAGTAAGCAACTAGCCAGGGATCAGGAACCAGAAGGGACGTCATACAAGCCAGGTTTACACAGGAACTCACAAAGAAGTCTGAGACAACACAAGGGCAAAGGCAGGCTGAACTGAGGCACTTTAAATAGCAAGTGATAACATCATAATTCTGGGACTGCAACCTGTCTCTAACTGAAAATGTTCTCCAGTTTGGCTATAAGAGGGCAACTGGGTGTAGTGAGCAGCGTTACACACTCTGCAGCAAGAGTGGAGAGAGACAGGTGAGTAAAAAATGGCAGCCAAGCAGCAAATAACAAACGAAAGCAGGGTGAAACCCTGACACATACGTAGATTTGAGGTTAACTGACTGTTGTATTTCATTACTGTTTTCATTTGTTAACGATTCCTAATAATATTTTTAGTGTTGATAATTCTTCCTCATTCCATACTATCATCAGGACTGAAACCCAGTGGCAGGAGACACAGATACTAGAATAAGAGTAGTCAGACAATTCCGTAAGTCAGGGCAGGTATAGGTACACGTAGTCAGAGGAATAAGTTGAAGTAAAAAATATTTGAAGGACAAAAATGGACTCAGGAAAAGGTTGCAGGAAATAATAGCTTGGTCTCTGGAAACTGGCAGAATAACCTAGCACTGGGCTAGGGGAAGAGCCTGGCTTATAAGGCCTGCAGGGACTAGGAACACCCTCATCACACTGACAATCAGGGAGCATCAGAACCAGGCAGTCAATAAAACCCCTGATAAAGGAAGGAGTGCCCTCTAGACACTCCCCATGCTGATCCGGCGTCCTGATCATGATGCTCGCTCCTGTCATGCGCGCCCCGGCACCCGTGACATCACAAGTGTGGGTACTAGTTCCCGCGCGCACACACGTGAGCTCGGGCACGGCCACCATACTGGCAACGCAAGGAGGCCCGGGAGGACACCAGGCACCAAGGTAAGAGGGTTACCTCATATTCATCATTGTCCTGTACTCGTATTGGTGGAGGAGGAGTGACTTCACGGCCAGGAAAAGAACTCTTATGCCAAGGTTTAATGAGAGAAACATGAAAAACTGGATGTACTATGTATTGAGAAGGAAGACTCAGCTGGATAGCATTGGAGTTTATGATCCTGGATATGGAAAAGGGGCCTATATACCAAGGACCCAACTTCTTTGAAGGACAAGAGAGGCAGAGATGTCGAGTAGATAGCTATACTTTGTCCCCAATGCGATAACTAGGTGCAGGAGTTCTTCTTTTGTCTGTTTTTGTTGAGCTTGATTACTGATTAATTGTTGAACTAGTTCTCGTAAGTGTACACTGAAGTGACATAAATGATGAGCAACTTTAGGTACAGAAATAACGGAAGGTAGATCGGGCAGAGTGTTAGGATGATAACTGTAGTTGGTAAAGATGGGTGAAAGCTTACTGAATGAACACTGGTGATTGTTGTAAGCAAACTCCGCCAACAGAAGATCAAACCAATTGTCCTGTAGATAAGAAGAAAAACATTGCAAGTACTGTTCGAGTGTTTGATTGGTTCTCTCTGTTTGGCCATTGAATTGAGGGTGGTAAGCAGAAGAAAGACCATGAGAAATACGTAAGCCACAACAAAAATGAGTCCAGAATCTTGAGGTGAACTGAGTACTGAGATCAGAAATTATAGTACGAGGGGGCGGAGCCAACTGTGGAGCTGAGCAGACGCAGGTATTGGAAGCTCCTGCTCTAATAACTCAACAAAGTTTACTAAATGGCCCTAAAATAACATCTTGGATGGAAAATTGGATGTAAGATCAAATAATGGACGTTGCTGACCACATATGTAGTGTTCCCAAGTTTAATTCATGTAACAATGATGGCAGTGGAACCTAGTTAACCTACCGAGAACCGGATAACATATGGATCACTCTCACCTCCCCACATCTTTTTGAAGGAATGCTCACATTGCAGAACACTGTTGACACACTGGTCATATTTCCCATGATCCAGTACTTTTTTTTCTCTTTCTTTCCTTCTGTTGGGGCATCTGAGAGTAACTTGTGGAGAGGCGCAAAAGCAGCCATTGTGGCAGTGACGTCATGGATATAGTGATCCCCTGATAGTGAAGGGCCAGCTACCTTTACCATCACCATCGGAGCCAATAGCACCTAGATCCCGGTCTCTCATTTAAGGTTCATCCTTTAAGGGCAGACTTGATTCCCCAATCAGCCAAGAAGATGGGCTCGCTAATCAAAGACGCACTAGCTGTGCTGGAACTACGCATGGACGCTCAGTTCAATATCCTCTCTCAATACCTATCCCTCAGCCGGGAGGGCTTGCCTGACACACCAAAAGGGGATCTCAACAACTTAACCCTTTTGGTTACTTACTGACCGGAAGACAAGATGGTGGATGAGACCAGTGGAGGCCTATCTACATCACTCCAGTGGCTTGACGTAATTCCCGACTTCACCGCTGTTCACTTGGCTCCTGCTTCAAAGCGGCCGGTCGGAGCAGGGGTCAAGAAGGACATGACTCTAATCAAAATCTCTCATGGCACTTACATATCTACCTCCTATGACGCTTGTCACTTGAAGACCCTATGGAGCCACATGAGTAAGTCGAGATCTCCACTTCATAGACCCTCCTTTGCAGCACACACCCTGGATCCGTCTCACAACACCTTTACCTCTCTCCCCTGGGTTTCCCCGCTCGTCACTTTAAAAGACCTCAGCCTTCTCATAACTGTTCCCTTTGAACTGCCAGTAACAGGAGTTGAATAGCGACATGGCATTCTACTGTGGATGGGACACCCTAACACTCATTTTGGAGAACTTTCTCAGTCCGACTTAATTCTTTATCCTTAACAGCTACAGTGGGGCAAAAAAGTATTTAGTCAGCCACCAATTGTGCAAGTTCTCCCACTTAAGAAGACGAGAGAGGCCTGTAATTTTCATCACAGGTATACATCAACTATGAGAGACAAAATGTGGAAACAAATCCAGACAATCACATTGTCTGATTTGGAAAGAATTTATTTGCAAATTATGGTGGAAAATAAGTATTTGGTCAATATTAAAAGTTCATCTCAATACTTTGTTATATATCCTTTGTTGGCAATGACAGAGGTCAAACGTTTTCTGTAAGTCTTCACAAGGTTGTCACACACTGTTGCTGGTACATTGGCCCATTCCTGCATGCAGATCTCCTCTAGAGCAGTGATGTTTTGGGGCTGTCGCTGGGCAACACGGACTTTCAACTCCCTCCAAAGGTTTTCTATGGGGTTGAGATCTGGAGACTGGCTAGGCCACTCCAGGACCTTGAAATGCTTCTTACGGAGCCACTCCTTTGTTGCCCAGGTGGTGTGTTTGGGATCATTGTCATGCTGAAAGACCCAGCCACGTTTCATCTTCAATGCCCTTGCTGATGGAAGGAGGTTTGCGCTCAAAATCTCACAATACATGGCCCTATTTATTCTTTCATGTACACGGATCAGTTGTCCTGTTCCCTTTGCAGAGAAACAGCCCCAAAGCATGATGTTGCCACCCCCATGCTTCACAGTAGGTATGGTGTTCTTTGGTTGCAACTCAGCATTCTCTATCCTCCAAACATGACGAGTTGTGTTTCTACCAAACAGTTCTACTTTGGTTTCATCTGACCATATGACATTCTCCCAATCCGCTTCTGGATTATCCAAATGCTCTCTAGCATACTTCAGACGGGCCCGGGCATGTACTGGCTTAAACAGGGGGACATGTCTGGCACTGCAGGATCTGAGTCCCTGGCGGCGTAGTGTGTTACTGATGGTAGCCTTTGTTACGTTGGTCCCAGCTCTCTGCAGGTCATTCACTAGGTCCCCCCGTGTGGTTCTGAGATGTTTGCTCACTGTTCTTGTGATCATTTTGACCCCACGGGGTGAGACCTTGCGTGGAGCCCCAGATAGAGGGAGATTATCAGTGGTCTTGTACAGTGTTCCCTCTAAGGCTTTCTTTGTGAGCAGCCCAGCAATGAAACAGTTAAATAGAGCAATCAGTAAACACTACACAATGCAGACTGCAAGGTGTGGTTTCCTTAACTGTTTCACTGCAGGACCGC
Source organism: Bombina bombina (assembly GCF_027579735.1). Taxonomy (NCBI): domain Eukaryota; kingdom Metazoa; phylum Chordata; class Amphibia; order Anura; family Bombinatoridae; genus Bombina; species Bombina bombina. The sequence continues at coordinate 240,314,127 of NC_069504.1, read as the reverse complement.
TCACAAAACTGGCCTTAGAGGGAACACTGGTCTTGTATGTCTTCCATTTTCTAATTATTGCTCCCACAGTTGATTTCTTCACACCAAGCTGCTTGCCTATTGCAGATTCAGTCTTCCCAGCCTGGTGCAGGTCTACAATTTTGTTTCTGGTGTCCTTCGACAGCTCTTTGGTCTTCACCATAGTGGAGTTTGGAGTGTGACTGTGAGGTTATGGACAGGTGTCTTTTATACTGATAACAAGTTCAAACAGGTGCCATTAATACAGGTAATGAGTGGAGGACAGAGGAGCCTCTTAAAGAAGAAGATACAGGTCTGTGAGAGCCAGAAATCTTGCTTGTTTGTAGGTGACCAAATACTTATTTTCCACCATAATATGCAAATAAATTCTTTCAAAATCAGACAATGTGATTCTCTGGATTTGTTTCCACATTTTGTCTCTCATAGTTGAGGTATACCTATGATGAAAATTACAGGCCTCTCTCATCTTCTTAAGTGGGAGAACTTGCACAATTGGTGGCTGACTAAATACTTTTTTGCCCCACTGTATATATATTTGGGTCTTTTATGATAATAAGGCTGTTTGATGTCTCAGACTCTGATTTGTCTATAGCATATGGCTTAACTTGTTATGTCCTGGGGAACAGACCCCTTAGCTAGTGCCTCAAGCATAATTTCTCAATATTGCTATCCATTCTACATAAGGCATATAATAGTGAATAGTTGGTATTTGTGAAATTTTAACTTGGGTGTTTAGAGAGTCCCTTATGTGGGTACTCACATCCCTATACAGGTTATGTATATCTTAACGTATCTAACTCACGCCTAGATTACGAGTTTTGCGTTAAAAGGGGTGCGTTAGCTACACGTCTTTTTTTTTAACGCGCACTGTTTTTAACGCTGGTATTACGAGTTTCAAAACAAGCTCCTAACGCGACTCCTACCGCGTTTATTTTATACGCGTAATCACGCCCGCGTTAGACAGTCTCCCATAGAGATCAATGAGAAATCAGAAAAGCACGCATTTTTCACCTAACACTCGATCTCGCGAGAAATACGCACTGCTCTGTCATATGACCTATACCACATAATGCACAACAAAAACACACTGCAAATGAAATAACAACACAAAACATCACAAAACATAGCACACACGCATTACACATTCACAAGTGGAAAAAATCAAACATTACACTAAACGAGGAATACAGATATACCTTACGATACGGAAACACGGAACAAAACAACACGAAAAAAGAATTGCACACTCATACACAAGCAAAACACTCGCATTCAACATTACGGAATATTAGTACAAACAAACATTTACAAATACGACACCATCACAAATCAACATTTACATTTACACATAATACTATTGGACAATTTTATGGAAAACGATCACTATGACATCATCGCATTCTACACATTCCACAAATACTAACTCAAAATGAGCATGCGCAAATTCACACAACTAATACACATTGCACACATACTAATTACTAACAAAGCACACCTGAACACAATTTACAAGGCAAACCGGTACATCATTAAACATTTACATAGGGTATATAAGCACGCCACAAGCATGGCTTCTTTGACTGTGTTGCTGGTGGGTTTTTGGAGATTAGAGAGAGAGATTTAGTGAGTTATTGTGAGAGTTAGTGTGAGTTAGTGTTATCATGGTCTTGTGTGAAAAAGTAGCTAAATCGTGTTTATTTCCTAATCAAAATCTTATTTATGTATGTAATGTGGTGTATATTGTTTGTATGTATCGATTAGTGTATGTAGTGATAATATTTGTAGTTAGATGTAGCTATATGAGTGTCTGTTCTCGTCTTTCTATGTAAGTCAATGGAAAATGGATTTCGGTGGCTTTTTTTTCAAACACCCGAGATCTAGTAACTTTGATCCGTTCTATTTTGACCATAAAATATGAAAAATTAAAAATAAATATAGTGTAGTGTTTGTATGAGTGTAAGTGTACTTTGTGTAATTTTTTTTGTGATTCGTGGATGTTTATTTTCGCGGTATATGTTAACTACTGGTTCTGGGTTGTCGGTAATGATTTCAGCGTTAATACATTTTTTAGTGGCGTTAAGGAAACTCGTAATACCAGCGGGCAGTAAAAATCAGCGTTAGGACCCCTTAATGCTGCTTTTTTACCCTAACGCCAAACTAGTAATCTAGGCGTCAGTGTCTTCATTAGTACTAGTTTATATCTGTACACAGCCAAATCCCTCTTAGCTCTCCTCCTATAAGAATCATATAATGTAACTAACATATATAGATGTCATTAATCAATATTTTATAGATTAGCTGTCAGCCTGCACAGATAGACTTGTGAGGCCATGTATTATGACACATGCACTTTTGTAACATCTCTGTAGACCTTATACCTCTTATAATTAACAGTATACACTGGTTGTATACCTATATGTGTGTTCAGAAACATAACTTTCTGTAAAAATCGATTCTTCTCCAGATTTTAGCTATGCACTTAGCATCCTGTGTCATATTTAACATGTACTCTTGAGTTGAGTTAATCTTAAAAATAGATGTCTAATTATGTTTTACTTATTAGTTATTATCTACATTTCATACAACTTATACTTAACTCTTGCAATTTGAGAGTACATGTTGTTGATCAAAGTTTTTTAGGTCACTTGATTTTTAAACATAGTCTCACTCTCTACTCTTAGACTAGAGCAAGCTACATTTACCACTTATATCATATATTACTCTAGTTCATACACTCAAGGTTATACTTAGTTCTACTACATCCATATACCTGAGCTGTAGGACTTTTTCAAATCAACATTTCACTTACGCTTGCCATAACTTGGAGCACTGTATTATGTTCACCTGCTATGTTTTTTTTCTTATTGTATTTTGAACCTAACCTTATACCATATACAGACAAAATGCGGCTTACTGAGAAATATTTGGATTTAGACTCATATACCCATTCTCCATACATATAGTTTAAGCTGATATAAACAGTATGTGCCCTCTTAACTACTGAGAGTCAGTTTTTGCCCTCTTCCTGTTATGCACGAAAGCTAATATGTGGCAGGGTTAATTTTTGTACCAAAAGGGTTTGTTTCCTATACACAATCACTTTAACCTAGCCCACCATGGTCTGGTGCAATACATTGAGTAAAGGCTTTACACCGTAGACTGTCTAAGGACTGACATCAGTTAACTATTTGGTCGATATTATAAATCTAGACTTAAGAGGATAGGATCAATACATATGGTTTCCTAGTAGTAACCAATGTCTAGTCTACAATCTATACACTTATCTGTATAAGAACTATACTACTAGCTCACTATCAGAGAGGCCTATTCTACGTTTATGTAACATGTTGCCCTTCATTCAAGGGCTGGTTAATATTCGGTAGAGGGGTACTCCTTTTTAATGTGTGTAATGTTTAGATAGACCTTTTATCCCTCCACTACTTAAAGCGATGAAGTATTATTAATATATGTCATTAACAACCTCAACATGCACACCGTTATGACGTGAAAGGGATGGTAGAAAACTCAGTACTATCTGGTTATTACATTTATAAATTTAAAAGTTGGAAACCCCTAGGTTAATGATTAACTATAATTTACTTGGAGGATTAATGTAATTCCCCCGTACATATATCTTGACATCCCTAGGAGTATCTACTTTATTTAACTTTTGAGATCTGTAGCATGATGATGCCTGCCCACATCATGGGTTACAATCTACTATTGATTCATGCACCTACTATGTACGAGAAAATTTATTGGCTTATACCAAGTTGGCCTATAATATCAGTTACCCCTCCTCTCCAGAGATCATCCTTTGCTGCATTACCTTCTCTGCCTATAACAGCCACAGCAGCTTGTAGGCAATCTGATTTTATATAGAGGCCCACAATATCCCCTGTATATAGCTCTGCTTAACCCTATAATCACATGTTGTATACCATGATCCGGTAATCCTGCTGTCAGCCAGATAAGGATATAGATAAATGTCCTATCTTATCAGCTATATCTGTGGCAGTTACTGGACTACTCAAACACATTAACAGTGCTGTAAAGTTGTTCAGTTGTCAGCTAGACTCCCTAGACATTAGTAAGGAGGGAGTAATTTGACTCATATGTACCTACCTCTTTCAGTACAGTTATCTTGAGTTCAAATGTTCATAATTTTTATTCTTCATGTAAATAACCATTCAAGTTTAAAAGCTATGTTGACTTTGACACTGGCATAATACAGTGCTTTATCAACTTTTTTTTTACTCATACCACTTACTCTCCTCTCATTCACCCCACCATATGGTCTTCTCACTTTAGAAGGCTCCGCCCCCCCCCTCCCTTTTTCCCTTCCCCATTCCTCTTTAAGCGGCTCTTGCCCGCTGTACTCCATCACCCAATACCCCTCTCACTAACTCAGCTCATCCTATATGCACTTTAAACTCTTATGGTATCATATATTTAATAAGTAGCCCTAAAGTAATACCCCAGGTTACTAATAATCTCCACAAGTGCTCTCTTTCATTTGGCCTATGAGATACCTGAGCTGTAGCTACTATAATATGATTTATACTATAGAAAATTAGGTTTCTTTCACATAGACCCAATATTATTTTAGACCATACTTTACTGTATATTTACTCAATAAAAAATGTTGTTTAAAAAAAAAATTATAGTACAAGGAACTTCATGGAGATGAAACACATATTGCAGAAACAGATCTGAGGTTTGTTTTGCTGTAGGAACATTGGATACAGGAATAAAGTGTGCCATTTTGGTGCATCTATCAACCACTACCATAATCGTGGTATGGCCTTTAGAAGGAGGCAAGTCCACAATGAAATCTATGTATATATCCCTCCATGGTTGCGTAGAGATGGGTAGTGGTTGTAACAATCCGGCAGGTTTCTTGGTGGAGTGTATGCAACGTCCACATACCGAACAGGTTTGTACAAAGGAACATACATCTTTTGGCAAAGAGGGCCACCAAAAGTGGCGTTGTATTATTTCTGTGGTGTTTTGTACACAATGATGTCCAGCCATATGATTGTCATGATGCAATTGAAGTACCTTCAAACAGTGAATAGCAGGAACATATATCTGATGGTGATCATAACGAAGACTGGGAGATGTGTGGCTTCTGCTGGTACATTAGTACTGGATCTGCGCATTGTGTTTATGAGAGTGCTATGAGTAGCAAGAAAATAAGATGGTTGTAAGATGTGTTCGGTTTTGTTTTGAGCATTTGAATCCTCTGTTACATGCATAAGGGATAAGGCATCAGCCTTGCCATTTTTGGAACCAGGTCACTAGGTAATTTAAAGATTAAAGCAGGAGAAGAACAGTGCCCATCGAGCCTGACGTGATCGCCGTCATTTGGCGGAGCGAAGATACTCAAGATTACGATGATCTGTGTAGACCGTAATGTGATATACTGCCCCTTCAAGCTCAACAAGGGATGTAGAAAAGATGAGGATGTCGTCTAGGTAAGCAACAAGAAAGGTGTCCAATAGATCTCAAAATATATCATTAATGAGGTGTTGGAAGGTGACCAGGGCATTGCACAACCCAAAGGGCATAACGGTGTATTCGAAATGCCCAAAGTGTGAATGGAAGGTAATTTTCCACTCGGCTCCACTAAGGTCTATTTTTGTAAATACCTTGGCGTCTTTAACTCTATCCAGCAGTTTCAGTATCAATGTTAGAGGGTGTCACTGATACCAGGATGCAAGGGTTAAACCCCTACCCCCTATAACCTTCCCCCTGTTGTTATCTAGTCTAGGTGTGAAGTGTTTTTCTGTTAATTGTGTGAGTCATCCATTGTCCTTTTGTAAGTCAGGATGTGATTAGAATCTGTTTAACTAACCATTGTCTGATGTTTGTCTCATTGTATAATATTTGTTTCTATTTGTGTAGTAACTACCCCCATGTGTTGGAAATGTCTAAAAACTGTGTTTTCTGTGCAATAAACCCCTACCCCCTATAACCTCACCCCTGTTGTTATCTAGTCTAGGTGTAAAGTGTCTTTCTGTTATTGTGTGAGTCATTCATTGTCCTTTTGTAAGTCAGGATGTGATTAGCATCTGTTTAACTAACCATTGTCTGATGTTTGTCTCATTGTATAATATTTGTTTCTATTTGTGTAGGAAGTCCGTCACAGAGGGTATTTGTTTTTTTAACGTAATGGCATTAAGAGTTTGGTAATCGACACAAGGCCGGAGTCCTCCATCTTTTTTCCCTACAAAAAATATGCCAGCACCCACTGGCGAGGTGGGGGTCTTATAAACCTTTAAAGGGACATTTAAGGGTTTATTTTTTCTTTCATGATTCAGATAGAGAATACAATTTTAAACAACTTTCCAATTTACTTCTATTATTTATCTGAATCATGAATAAAAATTTTGGGGTTTCATATACTTTTAACCCTTTGAGTTCTAAGCTAAATTTAATATTTTTCTGTTTTTTACTATTTTCAAAAAACATTTTTTCTACTTTTTTATTTTTCCCTCCAGATCCCCAAGACTTATACCATTGGAGAGGTTAGGTGATTACCTTTCCAATGGTGGGTCTTGGGGGTCTGTAGCTGCTTAGATCCCTGAGATACAGGTTTCTAAGCAGCATGCCCCCTTTCCCTATACTTTGTATTGACAATTTTAAATAAAGTTGCACAGTGACATCATCACATCATTGCGCGTGACGTAACTGCACGTAACGGGAAGCTCCGGCGATGCCTGTCACTATGCAGGCCCGATTGCCGGGGTAGGAGCAGATGGGGGCCCCCAGATTGCAAAAAAGGTAGTTGAGTGCTAATGACGGCTCTGAGCAAGATTTTCTTCAATGTATTCTTTCAGATACTTAAACTCAGGTTCGGACAGTGAAAAGATATGTCTAAAAGTAAGAGGAACTCCAGACAACAATTCAATGGGGCAATTGTAGGGTCTGTGAGGGGGTAATTTGTCGGCTCCTTTTTTCTCAAATACATCCGATATTTTATATTTCTAGAGAAGGCTTGATGATTCTGAAGTAAGTAGAAAAGCTGAGGAATGAGACGTTTGTAGACAGTTACCAATACAAAATGCGGAGGAGAAGTATAATTTGTCAGTTATCCAATCCACTGTTAGGTTATGCTTTTTTAAACAGGTTATACCTAAGATCACAGGGAACAGTGGGGAAGGTACAATATCCCACATGATCTCCTCTCAATGTTGATTCCCTATATAGATTGATATTGGAAGGGATTCCAGAGTAATAGGACCTGTTCTGAGTGTGCTGCCATCAACCATGTGTAGTAATGAAGGGAGTTCTTTCTGGTGGGTTGGTACTTGTAGTTGAACGGCAAGTGTTGAATCAAGAAAACAACTGTTTGCTCCAGAATCCAGGAGGGCCGGCAACTCAATGGATCTATTTCCCAGCTGAAAGGTAACAGGAATAGTGTGTGGTGTTAGGAATAGAAGGAAGCTTAGGGCTAATCATATAAGACAGAGACATACCAGACTGGGGTCTTAATGGACAATCCTTTAAGACATGACCAGATTTAGCACAGTAGAGACATAGATGAAGATTTTGTCTTCTTGCTCGTTCGATTGCTGATAATGGCCCACGAACCAATACAATTTGAATTTGTTCTCCTTAATTCGAGGAGACTACTGAGGGGGTAGTTACAGGCACAGATATTACAATGGATACAGGACGTCTGGATAATGTTGGTATGTTGGTTTGTTTTTCGTGTCGTCTTTCACGAAAATGCTGATCCAATTGAGACACCAACATAATCAGATCCTCCAGGGTAGTAGGAATCCCTACACGGGCTAGCTCGTCTTTCCAATAGTCATTGAGACCAATGCGGAACTGGTCAATGAGAGCTATATCATTTAATGCAGTGTCTGTTGCTGATTCACGAAAGTCAGTAATGTAGTTCTCTACAGGATGTCTCCCTTGACGTAGGGAATGGAGAACATTGCGGGCTGTAGAGAAGCGAAGTAGATCATCATAAAGGGGATTCATGGCAGCTATGAATGATTTCCATGTCGTTAGGACAGGACTGTTCTTATAGAGCATTTGATGAGCCCATGTCTGTGGGGGTTCAGTGGCAAAGAGATCGACGTACTGACCTTCACAAAAACTGATGAGAAGGTACGTGGCTTTAAGGAGAATAATAACTTACATGAGGTAATAAATTTAGGACCTCTTGCCAGAACACTTCTAGTAAACGTGGCGGTGGTCTGGCTATAGACGGAGGAAGTGCTGTGGCTTCAGCCGTTCTTTCTCTGTCCATTTCTCGTTGCAGTAAAGCCTCTTGGCCTGCTTTGAGATCCTTTATAGCTTGAGTCATCTGCGCTAATTGTTGCGTAAGTATGACCATAGGGTCGCCAGCTCCTGTGGGTTCTATAGGGGCTAGGTTATTATGTCACCAGGAAGGATATCCCCTCAAACTTTTCAGGACTGAAACCCAGTGGCAGGAGACATAGATGCCAAAATAAGAGTAGTCAGACAATTCCGTAGTCAGAGCAGGTATAGGTACAGTACACGTAGTCAGAGGAATAAGTTGAAGTAAAAAATATTTAAAGGGAAAAAAGGGACTCAGTAAAAGGTTGCAGGAAACAATAGCTTGGTCTCTGGAAACAGGCAGAATAACCTAGCACTGGGCTAGGGGAAGTGCCTCGCTTATAAGGCCTGCAGGGACTAGGAACGCCCTCATCACCCTGACAACTAGGGAGTATCAGAACCAGGCAGCAAATAAAACCCCTGCTAAAGGAGGGAATGTTCTCTAGACACTCCCTGCACTGATCCGGCATCCTCCCGGAACCCGCAACATTACAAGTGCGGGTACTAGTTCCTCCCAGTCCCATGACACATACTAAATCACTTTTAATGGAAAATACTTTTTTTAAAAAGTAGTTTGCCTGAGAATATTTGTGTCTTTATTTAACTCAAATTTATTTAGAGTGTTAGTTGGACAAAAGGTTAAGCCTTTGGACAAGACCTATTCATATTTTTTTGGTTAAAGTGTATTGATTAATATATATAATTCATAAATGTTGACCCTTATTTTGGTAGGTATGACGACCAGGGAGATCAGAATGTTAGAACATATGAATAATATTAAAAATGCAGATAAAGATGAAAAATAAACGGTAACATTTCAAATAAAAGAAAGTTTATCCAAACAATTAAAATTTACAGTTATTCAAAAGATTCCCTGGGTCTTTTTCACTGTGTGACTTTACTGATATTAAACCTACACTACCTGCGTCACAATGTAAAGTCTCACCACTAAAAAGGTGGCGAGGCAAACATGGCTGACACCCTACTCTAACCTGTTCTTCAGAGATTGGAATATATCACACTGCTGGCGATGTATCCCTATAAAAGTGCAAGATACTCCCCTGGAAAGCCCAGCTAACTCCCTAATACCGCCTACAGCTACGTCATGTGTTAGCTACACTCTTTTTTATTTTGGTGTGTTTTTGGGGGGGTATTTAGTTTTAGAAACGCATATTTATTTTGGTGTTGTTTTTCTTTTTCACTGTAATGGTATGTTTGTTTATGTTGTTTAAATTTAGTGTTTGTTTTTTTAGTAACTTAGGGGGGTGTTAGGTTACATTTGGGGGGTTAGGTGGTTAAGTAGTGTAGGAGTAGTTTGCATTGGTGGGTTGTGGCGGTGTAGGGGTTAATAGGTAAGGAGGTTTATTGTGTTGGGGGGATGTGGCAGTGTAGGATTTAATAGGTTAGAGGGTATATAGAGTCGGGGGTTGTGGTTGTGTAGGTGTTGATAGGTTAGGGGGTTTATTGCGTTGGGGAGTTGTGGCAGTTTAGGTGTTAATAGGTTAGGGGGTTTATTACATTGGGGGAGTTGTGGTGGTGTAGGGGTTAAGTAGAGTAGAGAGATAATGTGGTTGGATATGCAGTTTAGAGGTGAATAGGGTAGATGGTTTATTGCGGTTGGCTATTGACAGTTTAGGGGTTAAGTAGTGTAGCGTTAGTTTGTGGTGGTGGTGGTGGGTTCTGTCTGTGGTTTAGGGGTACATAGGTAAAGTTGTTAGGCTTGGTGTAATATATTCCAAAGGGATTCTTTACTATACATCACCAACGTTGGCGCCAGTGCCAACTGGAATCTATCGCCAGCATCTCCGCCCATTCTGTCGGTTTAGGGGTACATATGTAAAGTTGTTAGGCTTGGTGTAATATATTCCAAAGGGATTCTTTACTATACATCACCAAAGTCGGCGCCAGTGCCAACTGGACTCTATCGCCAGCATCTCCGCCCATTGGTATGTATAGTAAAATTACTCTCGCCGATACAGAATGTTAACATAAATGTCGGCAGCTTGGAATATTTTGCCGGCTTGCCAGACATTGCAGCGGATCCACTTGGAATATTTTGCCGCCTTGTGGCACTTACGATCATCGGGGCTATAGAGAGATCTCTTTTTTTTCAAATTTTCTTTATTTAGGGAAAAAAAAACCCAGAAAGAAAGGTAAACATGAAATACCACACAGGAATTGTTATGCATAGAATTTCATATTACAAATGGTTATTCAGAATCTGTACCTAGAATAATAAGACATCTGCTAGAACAAAAAAAGCACAACATGCCACAAGTAATCTATTATGCATTTAGCTACCATACGTCTATTAAAAGTTAGATATCCAAACAGATTTAAAATAACATATAACTCAATAAGTACGGTCCTACCACACGTTACATAAATGTCTGATAAGGTGACAGAGATACACTACTCCCTAGAATTACAATACTCTTCCCAGATCAAAGTAACACCTAGGAAATCGTCTAGTCTTTTTGTAATGACATAGTGATATTTCTCAAGTAATAGTGTCTGAGTGACCAGAAACTTCCAATCTGAAAGAGAGGGTACTTTTACCGATTTCCAATTTCTGGGAAATAGTCTGCTAGCGCAATTGAGCATAATAATCAGTAGCCTAAATCTCAGTTTACACTTAATCTTTGAAAGATTGCTCAGTAGGAATATTGTGGGATCCAATGGTAATTTGATATTCAGAACATGTTCAATTGCCAATTGAATATCCTGCCAGTAATGAGTGATGCTTGGGCAGGTCCACCATATATGTCTGTAATCACCCCTATCTCTGCAAGCCCTCCAGCAGGATGTGTCTCTATGTTTAAAAATAGTAGCTAATCTAGCAGGGGTGTAATACCACCTGCATAACAGTTTTAAGTTAGTATCTAATTACGCAGTGGAGGAAGTATGTCTATTGATATTCCCAAAGATATTTGCCCATTCTTGGGGGGGTCACTGTTTTTTGGAAATTATCCGACCATTTTGTTGCATAGGCAGGTAGATTCCTAGAATGGTATTCAATTAATAATTTATATATAAGAGAAAGTGAGTCTTTTGTGTATGTAGCAGAGTTGCAAATTGATTCAAATGGTGTTAGAGGCCTATAAAATTGAGTGTGTTTAATATTTGAGGTGATGTAATGATGTACTTGGAAATATTTAAACCATGGGGCAAAATAGTTTCCGTATGTTTCTTGAAGATCTTTTTTTGATTTAAGAACCTTGTGTTTCAATACAAAACGGCATGGTATTACATCTTGCAATGTCAACATTTTTATATAAGGGATGGGAGGAGATGCCAGAAAATCTGGATTATGTTTTAAAAGTGTCAGTGGTAAGGGTATAGAGGGTTGTGTAGCCCAATGTGGAGTACATTCGTCCCATGTTTGGAATGTCAATCTGGTTATTGTGCTTGTTAAGGGATGTAACATTCTGTGTATATGAAGAATCCAGCAACATGCCCCTAATTGAGCATTTTGCGCTAAGTTGTGATCTATTTGTAACCACTCCTTGTGATCGGTGTGTTTGCACCAATCTATGACACGAACCAAGGTTCCCGCAGTATGATAGAATTGGAGGTTTGGCATACCCAACCCTCCCTTAAGTTTAGGTCTGTAAATAATTGGCTTAACTATTCTAGGATGTTTATTGTTCCAGAGATAAGTGTTCAATACAGCTTGAAGTTTAATAAAAAAGGTTTTGGGTATTTTTACAATGTTTTCGGTAGTATAGTCATTTTTACCGCATGTAGTCTGCCCATCCATGATAGTGTTTTATTAGATCTGTCAACCTTTTTGCAACCTGTTATAAACTGTGCTAATTTTTAAACTGGTTAAAAATAAAGGATCGCTTTTTACCCATAAGGATTGAGACTGTTTCCGGACCACTCTTCTTGTTTGTTTGTCTCAAGTGTTTTATTACGCCAGGAATGTAGCTCTTGTTGTATATTTTTTAACAAGGGTATGTAATTTACATTGAATAGTTGTTGAGGGTCACTGGTGAGATGTATTCCCAAATATTTTAATGAAGTCTTTTGAAATTTATATGAGTATGTCATAATGATTGGATCCGGAATTCCTATGCCCATAAATTCTGATTTTGAGGCATTAATTCGAAAGTTACAAAATTTGCTATAATCTTGGAATTCTTCATGCAATTCTTTTAAAGACATCAGCGGATTAGTGATGGTCATGAAGATGTCGTCCACGTATAAGGAAATTTTGTATTCTCTCTCACCTATAGTAATACTCTTTATTTTTTGATTATTCCTAATTCTAGCCGCTAACACTTCCATGGCCAAAGCAAACAGTAACAGGAAAAGAGGGCATCCCTGTCTCGTCCCATTATAAATAGTAAAAGAGGGAGAAAACGTGTCATTACATTTTATTTTTGCGTTTGGGGCACTGTACAGGGACATTATTTTTTATATAAAAGAGTCTGGAAACTCAAATTTAACTAGAATCTGCTTTAGAAAATCCCAATTTAATCTGTCGAAAGCTTTCTCCGCGTCCATGGACACAAAGATTGCAGGAATGTCAGATTTTACTGCGTATTCCATCAAATTTATCATTTTTATAGTGTTGTCCCTGGCCTCTCTAAAGGGCATAAATCCTACTTGATTGTAGTGTACCAGTTGGGGAAGTAGTCTATTAAGTCGGTTTGCCATAATTTTTGCAAACATTTTAGCATCTAGGTTCAAAAGTGAGATGGGCCGGAACTTTGGTGGGGTATCTGGTGGTTTACCTGGTTTGGGCAGAACCACTATGTGTGCTTCTAGCATTGAGGACGGGAAAGGGTTAGCATATGAGGTGTTGTTGTCAGGTTAAGTAATGTCCAGAAGAAGACCCAAATGCTAGGGCGAACTTAAACAACACCCTTTCACTCTGAGTTTAATCCAGGACGTGACCCCACGACAACTTCTATAAAACAAGGTACTCATGGGGGCGGAGCCTGACCACGCAGGGAGATGGTCGCACACTGAAAGGGCTCCCATCTCCCAAGCCAGTAAAAACCACTTTTAAAGCATCACAACTCTCCCTAAAACCTGCAAATAACATGGACAGAGGTTAAGGGGGATGACCGACACAAGTTAAAAGTTTGGAGCAACACGGAAGAGTAAGGACTTCATGCATCTGAACGACGCGGTAAAGAAGATCACGCCACCCCAAAATAAAGGCCTTAAACTTCTGTAACACACACCGCCTGCATCCACGCTCGAACCGAGCGATAGACAGAGACGCCAGAAGGGACCCGATCGCGGGCCGACAACAACTCAGGGGATTCACTGTGACCCACAGCGATCACGCATCAGAGAGGTGAGATTTCAAGAGCGGTTCACACCGGAGGGGGTCACGGGTCATTAACTAAGCACAGAGCCTAACCGGAGGTACTATACAAAACCTAACTGCATAAGCTGGGACACAATACACCTAAGCACTCTAATATCACAGTACTTAAGGCCTAGGTGCCTGATCTAAGAGGACAATAGTGCTTGAGGCCTAATAACCACGTGGGAAGCCGCGATCATAACTTGATCGCCCCACACCACATCACACCATCCCCTCTCACCAGAAATACGAGATCAAGCAAACTCTATTAAAAAAAAAAATACAATAATAAACATAAAAAAGAATATAGGAGTTCCAAACAAAAAAAAAGGGGGTATAAAAAGACATAATAAGAAGAAGATAAACAGTGGGGAGTCCCAGATCCTTTACAGCGACATCCCCCATACAGGTTTGAGCCTTGTGGGATGCCTTGCAAAAAACAAAACAAAGCAGGACACTCAGGGCCCTCTAACCCCTTAAGCCAATTTTTAAAACCTGTCGACTCCAAAACTGATACCCCTGATGAGAATATGGCCAACAAACAAACCACTACCACAGCTCAGGTGCTACAGATAGAAGCCCCACAGACACCGTATCTTACAAAAAATGACATACAGCAATTATCTTCTAAAGAAGATATTCAGGGTGTTCTGATGGAAATGAGATCTTTATTTGGGGATTTAAGAAAGGACCTGGGCGCTCTAGACAATAGAGTACTGAAGCTGGAAGAGCACCAAGACACCATTACAGAAAAGGCTAAGCAACAAGAAGAGGATTTAAAGAGCCAGTCAGAACAAATCTTTTACTTGACAGACAAAATGGAAGACTTGGACAATAGATGTAGGCGCAACAACCTTAGGTTTAGGGGGGTCTCTGAATCAGTACATCCCCCTGCAATCGAAGGCTATTTGCAAGCTCTTTTCAAGATAATAAAAGGGGATCCCTTTGCTCAGGAGATACCAATAGAAAGGGCTCACAGGGCTCTGAGGCCTAAACCACCCTTAAAGGCCCCTCCTAGAGACATTATAGTTAAATTTCTAAGTTTCAAGGACAAGGAGGACATCCTTAAAAACGCCAGATCCAAACAACCTATATCGCACGCAGGGGAGGAAATTCAAATCTTTTCTGACCTATCCCCAGTTACCCTCCAGAAAAGACGGGAACTTTCGCACATCACTACACATCTTAGGAGACACAAGATCCCTTACCGCTGGGGGTTCCCAGTATCCATTATTGTGATTCACAATAACAAACCATTTATCTACAGACCAGGAACCGATCCAAAACTGTTCTATAGAGATCTGAATATTTTGGATAACAGGGAGCACATACCCCCCCACCTAAGGAGGGAAGACACAGCGGGACCCTCTACACCTACGGCTGAACCATCCTCAGATGAGTAGATAAAATTGCAGACTGTGCATTATTACTTGTAACTATGATTCTTCATTTTAGGAGACTGTAATTTTATTGAACTGCCCTCTATACTGCCACTATATATAATGGTGATCCTCTTTTCTTTAAGTCCAATTCATTAACAACGGACATACACCACTATTCTCCACTCCTATCATCACTTGTACCCAATGGGACACACTGAGTCCTTTTGTTTACCCCAAGAAGAAAGGGTTGTCTGGATTTATCAGCCCTCTAGAACTTTGCAACATTCAACTTCTCTAAAATGTTTTAGACACTAACGTTTAGAATTTATTGGGATAATAGCTAGGAGTATTGTCTGACAGGCGATACATACACCTTTATGATACCCCCCTTCCCTCCCTCTTCCCCCCGTCTCCTATGCATTCTCTCCCCACTCTCCTCCTACCTCCTAATTACCCTTCCCCAACCTGTCACCTCCCTTATCCTTCATTCATACTCCTTCACTCATCTCCACCCTCTCCCCCTTCCTTCCCTATACCCTTCTTCCCCCTTCTAATCACACACTATATCGAGATTCTAAAATACTAGATAAGCATATTGTATTGATATGTTATAAGTCATAATGAGAATAAGGTCTAAATATTTAAGGTCATAGAAACGAAATGCCTATGTTAAAAGTTTTCTATGTTATCTGTCTCGTGATCTTCTAATATTCTCCCTTCCCCATAGCAACCCTAATCCCCCCTTGTCTCCCTCTCTTCTTTCCCCTTTCCATTTTTCTCACCCTTTCTCATGACTCTGATATTACCCTCCTCTCTCCCACAGTCCCCCTCATAATCCTTTCCTTCATCTCTATTTTCTCTCCTTTTCTTTTACTCTCTTTTACCCCCTCACTCACCCTACCCATACTAGTCTTCACCCCTCTTAACTCATCTTCCCCCCCCCACATACCCCCTCCCCCCTCTGATCCCTTCTCATCCCCCACTTCTCTTCTCTGAATATTCACGACCGCTTAGCCTTAAAATGTAAATACTAAGCCCACCGACTGGAGGTACGTCATGATATAGCTGATACTAGGTCAAAATCCTGAAGGCCTCAGGCTCTAGGTCACTTGTTAAAATCGCTGTTTGATTTTTTCTTTTTTTGGTTGTTTAATGTTTATAAATGTCTTATTGCAAATTCTAAAAATGATATGTGATAACAGATTTCAGAAATGTATGGCATGTGAACTCTTTATCTCTTTAGCAACCCTTCCTGATCCACTTCTCTATTATACTTCTTCTCCCCTCCCTTTCTCCCTCCCCACTACCTCTCCTCCCTTACCCCTCACCTACTATCTCCCCTTCTCTTCCCCTCATGTCCTTATACCATGACTCCCCTCCTCTTTCTCCCTCTCCCTCCTTCACTCATTTTCCTCTTTCTACCCCTACCGACAATATTGGCTACATTTAACTCAGCCGTGCCCCATCTTCAGAGATCTATAGTGATATTGCAAGTATCCGTTATATAAGTTAAAGGTTACAGTTTCTAGGTGTGATTGTTTTTCATTTTCATCTTTTGTTTGGCCTCCTATTGTCTTGGTATTGTGTTCGTTTGTCCCCCTCCGCTGCCGGCCAAGAGTCAATTGACGCTTCCTTTCTTGGAGAGTGATTTCTTTATGGTTATTATTTACTGTGCTTGGAAGTACTACCCCTATATTGACTTTGCTTACAGCAAGGTTGTCACTTTCCCTTCTCCTTTCACCAAGGTTTAATAGAGACATCTCCAAATTTGTTAATTCATCTAAAGCTTAAGTAGTATATAACCTTGGTTCTCTCTTTTCCTTAAACTCGTATCTTTCTTCTAAATCTTCTCCTAACCTCTCCTCATTCTCTGATCTATCCCTATCCCCCCCCCTTTTTTTTTTTTTTTTTTTTTTTTCCCTTTCCCCCTCCCTTTCCTTTCCCCCTCCCTTTCCTTTCCCCCGAGCTTGAGCGTCAGATCCAAAATGACTCCTAAAGTCAGCAAATTTCAGGACCACTCCTTACAAATATCCACTATTAACACTAAAGGGTTAAACAACCCAGGGAAGCGATCTATCGCTTTCAGGGACCTCAACAAGCTTAATAGTCATATCCTAATGTTGCAGGAAACCCACTTCCAAAAGGGTAAAGAACCTAAATGGTACAACAAACAATACCCAGTTGCACACTTTGCATCCGGGCCAAATAAAAAAGCGGGAGTGGGAATCCTATTTCATAGATCTCTACCAATTCAAATACTTTAAGTAGAAAAAGATCCAGCAGGTAGACACATACTGATCAAGGGCTCCTTGTATGGCCACCTAATAACCCTAATCAACATCTACGCCCCTAATCAGACCCAAATTGGTTTTTTTAGAAAAGTCGCCAACCTCATTCTAGATCACTCCCAGGGTGTCGTCTTCTTAGCAGGAGACTTTAATCTTTCCTTTGAGCCTCACATGGACTCCTCAAAAGGATCCTCCAAGGTTGCTACTAAGAAAATCAAAATAATCAAACATATTTTGCAGAGCCTCACACTCCATGACATATGGAGAACTTTGCATCCCCTAGAAAAGGATTATACCTTTTATTCAAACCCACACAATAGCTATACTAGAATCGATCATATATACACGGACCCTCTAGGTCTTTCCATCACGGGCGACTGCAATATTGGCCCTATTACCTGGTCTGATCATGCCCCGGTCACGTGCAGAATACTTTGGCCTGACATTCCAATCTCTCCCAAAATCTGGAGGCTAGACGACTCGCTGTTGAAAGATCCGATTTTTCTTGAATCATTACAAAAAGAAATCTCGGAATATTTCACCCTAAACTCTCTTTCATCCTCTTCTAGACAGCTAGAATGGGAAGCACACAAAACGGTGACTAGAGGCTTACTAATTAAACAAAAGTCCAAACTTAACCGAGTAGCTAGGGAAAAACACTCTAAGCTATTACAAACAATAACTACGCTAGAAGTTACCCACAAACAAAACCCCAACAATGAACAAACTCTTAAAGATCTCCTAGACACTAGACTCCAGCTTAAACAACATTTGAATGAGATTTACCAAAGAAAGGCTCTATTTCTCAAACAATATTACTATGAAGGTGGTAATAAACCAGGGAAAATTTTAGCGAGAAACTTGAAAAGGAAGCAACTGAATACTTACATACACTCATTAGGATCCACAGAAGGAAAGATAGCTAAGGATAGTGTCACGATAGCGGAAACATTTCGGGCATATTACAACAAACTCTACAATCTGGGAGTTGATACCTCTCAAGAGAAACCCTCTTTAGAAGAGGACCTAAGTCATTATTTTCAGAATCTACAGCTACCAAAAGTTGATGAACAGTCTGCCGCCTCTCTAGGGTCAGAAATCTCATTAGAAGAGCTACAGCAGGCCATAAAAGATATCCCCTCTGGGAAAAGCCCTGGACCGGACGGTCTTACTTCCACATACTATAAAGAATGTTGTGGGGTACTAGCGGGTCACATGTTACAAATGTTCAACAAACTTAGAGACGAACCCACATTATCTAGAATGCTATTAGAGGCCCATATAACAGTTTTGGCCAAGCCAGGCAAACAGGCTACCTCTCCCGGCAACTTCAGACCCATATCCTTGATTAACGTAGACATGAAAATATTGGCCAAAATATTAGCTAATAGATTGAACAAAATTCTCCCGAATTTGATCGATAGGGACCAAGTAGGATTTATTCCCGGAAGAGAGGCGAGAGATAATATCACTAAAGTAATCCAACTTATTAATTACGCGAAGGTTTCCAATACCCCAATAGTATTATTTGCAACAGACGCAGAAAAGGCCTTTGACAGGGTAGGCTGGCCCTTCCTGCGAAAGGCGATGGAAGAGATGGATATCCCATCCACCTTCTTAAATATGTCCATGGCCCTTTACTCGGCTCCGAATGCGAGGGTTCGAGTGAACGGGACACTCTCTGACACTTTTTACATTAGCAACGGGACGAGGCAGGGATGCCCTCTGTCGCCCTTGCTTTTTGCTATCTCAATTGAGGTATTGGCTCAAAAAATTAGGCTCAATGACAAAATCACAGGCATAAGGGTAGGGGACTTAGAGACTAAACAAGCTTTATACGCAGACGACGTTCTTTTTACTTTAACCAAGGCAGAAACATCCATCCCAGAACTCTTAAAAGAATTAGACTCCTATGGTAAGGTTTCAAATTTCCTTCTCAATCTAAACAAATCCGAACTTATGAATATAAATACCCCCCCGCAACATATAGTTACCCTCCAAGAAAGATATGCGATCCCTATAGCAAAACTCAAACTTAAATATCTAGGGATACATCTTACACCACGTATAGAAGATTTATTTAAACACAACTATATACCCTTAAAAGAGGAAATTGTTAGAGATTTATCGAGCTGGAAAAATAAACCTATCTCCTGGTTAGGGAGGATAGGAATATTTAAGATGAATATCCTCCCCAGAATTCTTTATTTTCTACAAGCTTTACCAATTCCATTACAGGAAGGATATTTAAAACAACTACAATCAATTATAGAACGATACATTTGGGCAAACATTAAACCAAGAATCCCAAAGAAGACAATGTATCTACCTAGGGAACGAGGGGGGTTAGGACTACCCAACCTAATGACGTATAGGAGAGCGATACTCTTACAAAGAGTGGTTGAGTGGTCACATAATAATACAGATAAGGCTTGGATACATCTTGATAGACAGATATTTAAATTAAACAATGTAGGCACTTTAGCTTGGACCCCAACGATACACAGACCAAAAAGTATATCTAAATTCCTAATAACTACAGAAACACTTTCAGAATGGGATAAAACAATAGCAACTAGCACTCACATCTCATCTAGAAACTCTCCTCTCACGCCAATTATTGAAAACCCCGAACTTCCGTACTGGAAACAGGGCTATCAAATCAAACAACCATACAGTCTCAGAACAGGGTCAATGTTCTACCTTAGGGAGAATAACCATCTCAAAACTCATGCCCAAATAGCGGAGACTCACACAGAAATATTCACCTCATGGCTCAATTATAATAGATTACTCCACTATATATCACACCATAAATCTAGGAAAGACTTAGGGAGAGATCCTACAATTTTTGAGGGACTATGCGTACTCCAAAGACCACCCAGACATCTTATTTCCATATTATATAAACTTGTAACCAACGACAAGGAAGCACCGCTTCCCTCCTACACATTAGCATGGAATAAAGAATTATCCCATGAACTAGATGCAGAGGCCTGGACTAAGGCCTTTGAGCGCACAAAACGATCATCAATCTCCGCTAACATACAAGAGACAAATTTTAAACTCCTGAGCCGCTGGTACCTTACACCAGTTAGGCTCCATAAAATCTTCCCCTCCTTAAGTAGCTCCTGCTGGAGGGGCTGTGGAGGCGAGGGATCCTTATCGCACATATGGTGGTCTTGACCCAAGCTAGGAAACTATTGGGATACTATATTTAACACTATTTCAAATAAGCTACACATTCACATACCAAACTCACCTGAAAGCATACTGTTTTGTTCTCTTCCCAAAATCAAGGAACCGGCCAAAATGACCCTTCTGCTAATAATGATCACGGGGGCTAAGAAACTCATACCCAAAAGATGGAAATCTCAAATAACCCCCACAATAGATGAGTGGAATAGGGAGGTCTTGGAACTAATTTCTCTAGAAAGATACCACTTCCTCAAAATAAATAAACTCGATACACACGAGCTGATAATGGCAACATGGAAGGGTACTATTTAGATGGCGCCCCCCCAAGAACCTCTGCCGCTCCCTTTCCCCCTTATCTCCCCCTCTCCCCCCCGGGTTTTTTTTTTTTTTTTTTTTTTTTTTTTTTTTCCTCTCTCTCTCTCTCTCTCCCTTCCTTTCCTTCTTCTCTTCTCTATTTCTTCTCTTACTCTTGTAGATCTCATTCATTGCACATATCACTCTAAGCACTTACCAACTGAGCACGATGCAATGGTAATGATGCAGGTCTCCCCATATGCACTATATACACCATAAATGTAAAAGTGGAAGGTACTCCAGGTATGACGCTCTCTTTTCCCTTTAACTTCTTGTTTTGTATTTGAGGCCAAAAACTCTAAGACATTGGTATTGAACTATAAAAATAAAGAGATAGACTTCTTATTGTAGAGTCAGGACTGAATCACATTGTTTAACTTTTGTATATACTGTAAAGCCTGTTGGGAATCTAGATCCTGTCCCGAATATTGTAAACCTGTAAAAACTACAATAAAGCTTCTTTGAAAACTAAAAAAAAAAAAAAAAAAAAAAAAAAAAAAAAAAACCAAGGTACTCACGATATGGAGTGGTGTTGGTCTCAGTCCTCTGGGAAGAGTAATGGAATTCTTGATATCAGCCAGATAAACTTCTGAATACGGAACTGTATTCAGGCAGTTCAGGAATAGTCCTCCACAGTACCAGGGTTGTAGGGTAAGACAACTTATTCTCAGACAGAAGGAGGGTTAAACAATAAACAGTTAATAATGCAGGAGTTGGTAACTTGAAATCAGGCTATTTGAGGGTTAAGCACAGCGAAGTCAGAAATGCAAAGTCCAGCAACAAGTAATCAGACAGTTTAATGGTTAATCACCAGCGTGGTCAATAATGCAGAGTTTGGCAACTTGTTATCAGGCAGTCTGAGAGCTAAACACAGTGTGGTCAATGATGCAGAGTTTGGCAACAGGTTATCAGGCAGTTTGAGGGTTAAACATAGCGTAGTCAGTATTGCAGAGTTTGGCAACAGGTTATCAGGCAGTTTGAGGGTTAAACACAGCGTAGTCAGTAATGCAGAGTTTGGCAACAGGTTATCAGGCAGTTTGAGGGTTAACACAGCGTAGTCAGTACTTGCAGAGTTTGGCAACAGGTTATCAAGCAGTTTGAGGGTTAACACAGCGTACTCACAGGGGCCACAAAGAGAAACAAACAAAGGGGCACCAAAGGAACAGGAAGCCTGGAATAAGAAGCCTAGTCCTGACGTCAGCTGGAGGGGACGGCTCAGCCGAGCTAGACGTTACCTGGCAACCAAGCATGCAAGGAGGACCGCCGGAGCTTCCCGGCGGCTGAGCGTGACAGTGCCCCCTCCTCAAGGACCCCTCCGGGGGACCCGACCAGGCCTGGCAGGGTATTTCATGTGAAAAGACTTGACAAGCGCAGGAGCATGAACATGAGAGGCTGGTTCCCAAGATCATTCAGTGATAGGGTAACCCTTCCAATGGACCAGGTAGTACAACCGATTGCCCCGTAGCATGGAATCCAGAATCTGACTGACCTCGAACTCTGAAGTACCCTCGATGGAAAGTGGAGGAGGTGGTTTACTCTTGATGGAGTACCGGTTGTAGATGACTGGCTTGAGTAGGGATACATGAAACACAGGATGGATCTTGAGTGTCTTGGGTAAGGCCAGGCGGTATGCTAAAGAATAAACTTTGGTAACAATTCGAAAAGGTCCTATGTACTTAGGACCCAACTTTGTACAAGGTTGTTTTAGACGTATGAATCTAGTGGATAAAAATACCCTGTCTCCAGTACGAAGTAAAGGAGCCTTACACCTTCTGCGATCAGCATATTTCTTGTGTTTTAAGGAAGAAGAGAGTAGATTTTGACGAATAAGTTGCCAATGGTTACTGAGATTTTTCACAATGCGATCTGCTCCAGGAACATCAGTAGAACTGGTAATCATAGGAAAAGTTCTAGGTTCAAAACCATAAGCCGCCTTGAAGGGTGAGGTCTGTAAGGAGGAATTGTAGCATGAGTTGTGAGCTAATTCCGCTAAAGGCAATAACTGAGACCAGTTGGAGTGGTGATGGTTTACATAATGTCTGAGAAAAGATTCCAAGGATTGATTTACATGCTTGGTCTGTCCGTTGGATTGAGGATGATGTGCAGTTGAAAGAGATATGTTGATTCCGAAGTGCTTACAAAAAGACCTCCAAAATTTGGAAACAAATTGAACTCCACGATCAGAGATGTCAGAGGGAAATCCATGTAATCGAGATATATGCAGAACAAAAAGTTCATAAAGTTTTCGAGCCGAAGGCAAACCTGGAAGAGGTATGAAGTGAGCAGACTTGGAGAATCGATCCACCACTACCCAAATGGTCGTATTTCCAGCAGAAACAGGAAGATCCATAACAAAGTGAATGGATAAGTGGGACCAAGGGTAATGAGGAACAGGAAGAGGGTGTAACAAACCAAACAGTCGATGAGAAGATTGTTTGTTCGAAAGAGCTACAAGCAGCAATGTAATCCTTAACATCCCTCCTCATGGTGGACCACCAAACATGCTGCTTCAGTTTCCACAGTGTATTGGTTACACCAGGATAACCTGCTGATATAATCACAACACACTTCCGGGCGTCACTCACTTGCAGGGAGAGGAGGAATCAGCAGACATAGAAAATCCACAAAATCGAAGTGGTAAAAACGGCTTTATTGGTGACAAGGTAAAAACAAAATAGAGCCTTAGCTCATGATCGCAATCCGGGGTCACAGAACAGCAATGGCAGACATGTTTCGTGTGGTTCCTCCACACTTGATCACTGCTGATTTTTGCTAGTTCTGTGACCTGTTTTAAAAGCACAAGACATTCAACAATTAACCAATTAGAGAAAAAGTTAAAAACAATGAAGTTAACCCCTTCTTGCCCTGATGTGATTGTGTGTATTTTTACTCCTAAAAGGCTAATACATATATCTAACCTGAACAGTAAACTGATATATTGAATAGGCATATAGTAATTATTTATTATTAGTGATAGACTAAGCTTATTCTACATTTTGACAATATAAACCAAAAGGGGGGACAGGAGTGACGCATAGAGTTAAACCCTTGTAAAAAGTGTTACATATAGTAGACCAATTATATATGTTTCTCTGTTTCCTTTTATTATATATATTTTTAGAAAAGATTTAAATGAACAGATTCACATCACTTTCTTTGTTGATACCCAGAGGTGATCTGGTGTTCAACAGAAAGATCCATTGTGCCTCCTTGTAATCAAGTTTGTAGATTCTGTCACCTCCTCTTTTGTGTGGAGGGACATGATCAATGGCCTGGATAGACAAAAGTGAAGCATCCCCTGCATGTTTTAATTTAAAGTGTCTGGATACTGGTGTGTCCGTGTCAGGGTCCTCAATGTCCCGAATATGTTCTAGGGCCCTGTCCTTCAGATTTGAAGAAAATATGTCAAAATTTACCAAAGAACTTTGGGCTTTTAAAAAGCAAAAACTATCCAGGGATAAAAGAGATTCCGAACATGATAAAGTCTATAGATGGCAAAGTGCAGGGAGGGGTCAGCGTCACATGTTTCAAAGACATAAGATGGATGTACAGCCTAAAAAAGGCATTAAAAAAGTACAATTTCAGAAACAGAATATGACGTTGACACCTCCGAGCACGATTCTAATGATGAGGTGGTACATTTAGAGGGCATGTCAGTACTAGATAATCCATTAGAAGTCAGTGAAAATCAGTCAAAAAACGAGGGGCGCATGGGGACAAAACCCAAAAGAAAAAAACAAGAAGGGGCAGTAGGGGGAGACACAGGCAGAAGGGGAGGTATGGTGGGGAGGTATCAGACACACAACCAAATAAAGAAATATGCATAAAGAATGTTATAAACCTTTCCAAATACGACCTAACAGCCACAGAGGTAGAGGTATTGGGTTTAGGTTTGGGATTTGCCCCCACAACCCACTTTGACCTGTTTGGCACCGTCCATGATGTAAACAAATTTGTGAGAAAGTTAACTTTGAAGAATCATTTCCCAAAGCCCCAGGACGCGGCCGAACAGGTCAATAGGGATGAGGTACAGGCAAACCAAATTGACATTAAAAATCAACTTCCCTTTGAAGAGCAATGTCTTCTATTAGACCTTACTACAATGTTAAATGAAAACACAGTTGAGGAAGAAGTTAAGACAATTCTGCCAACATTTAAACCAAGTATGAAAAAAAGTGCTTTCTATCCAGTTAACAACAGAAGCAAAGGCATAGAGGTCTTTCAGCGGACAGTAGAAAACAAATTAAAAATACTCTCAGAAAAGGTAACAAAAGAAAAAACTTCCAGGGATGTATACAAATTTAACTTAACACATAAACAACACATGACATTAAAAGGGTTGGGGGAGAATACCAACATTGTAATTAAGGAATCAGACAAGGGGGGGAACGTAGTGGTTATGGACCGCGAATACTACGTATCAGAGGCTCTCCGCCAGCTAAATGACAAAGACGTGTATACCAAACTTACCTTCAACCCAACACAAAAGTTTAAAGTTCAATTAGCTGATATTCTTACATTGGGACAACAAGCAGGGGCCTTTAAGGAATCCCAGCTAGACACTCTCCTTCCTGCTAACCCATACACACCCATTTTTTATTTTGTCCCTAAATTACATAAGGACAGCAAAAACCCACCCGGTCGCCCGATCATATCGGGAATAGGGTCATTACTTGAACCCCTGTCCGAACTAGTAGACACATTCCTCCAACCACTGGTTGTAGAACTAATGAGTTATATTCATGACTCCACACAAGTATTAAATCAAATGAAAGCACTAAGATGGAAGGACACATATCGCTTCATCACTATAGATGTTGCATCCCTATACACATCCATCCCACACCACCAGGGGTTAGCAGCAGTGACATATTTTTTGAACAATTTTTCAAATTATGCAGAAGATGTCAAATATTTTTTACTTACTGCAATTGAATTTTTACTTACACACAATTTTTTTATGTTCGAGGGGGGGTGTTATCTCCAGAGACGTGGGACGGCCATGGGGGCTAAGTTTGCCCCGTCCTACGCCAACCTATTCATGGGTTGGTGGGAGGCTGCCCACGTCTATGGAGATGACAACCCCCTCAAAGAACATATAGTGTACTACGGAAGATATATTGATGACCTGCTGGTGGTGTGGGATGGTGATGAGGAAACAGCTAATATGTTTATAAACAACATTAATACCAATGACAAAAATCTAAAATTCACCTATGTACAAAGTGACAAAAACACAGTATTTCTAAATCTGGCCCTTCAAGCAGACACAACTACCAAGACTGTTAGCACTACCCTCTATAGGAAGCCTACAGGGGGGAATACAATTCTGAATTTTAAGTCAAGCCATCCATGGCATATTAAAAAAGCTATCCCCAAAGGACAATACATCAGAACCAAAAGGGTTTGTTCAGACATTAAAACATATGAGGAACAATGTGAGGTACTAGAGGAGAGACTACTCGGTAGAGGGTACCCAGAGAGCCTATTAAAAGACACAAAGAGAGAAGTGGACTTAATACCACGAGATAGTCTATTAAAATACAAGAAACAAAGTGTCCAGCAAAGGCCAAAGGGGGAGAATAAAATTGTGTTTAGTACCCCGTACAGTCTAGAATATAGAAAAATATGTGACATCATAAGAGAAAGTCTTCCCATTCTGACTACTGACCACAATTTAGAAAACATCACACAAAATTGCAAATTTGTTGCAAGAAAAAATAAGACCATTGGCAATATAGTGGCTCCCTCAGATTTACCAACAGAGAAGAGTAGAACATGGTTACCCCATAGGATAGGGTTTTATAAATGTAAAGCACAGCGTTGTAAAACATGTAATCATGTAATAGAGGGTACTACTTTTACCTCAACAATAACTAAATGCACATATGACATTAGGTTTGGATTACATTGCAAGTCTAATCATGTCATCTACCTCCTCACCTGTAGGGGGTGCAAGATTCAATATGTAGGTAAAACAAAACGTCACCTGAAGGACAGGGCCCTAGAACATATTCGGGACATTGAGGACCCTGACACGGACACACCAGTATCCAGACACTTTAAATTAAAACATGCAGGGGATGCTTCACTTTTGTCTATCCAGGCCATTGATCATGTCCCTCCACACAAAAGAGGAGGTGACAGAATTTACAAACTTGATTACAAGGAGGCACAATGGATCTTTCTGTTGAACACCAGATCACCTCTGGGTATCAACAAAGAAAGTGATGTGAATCTGTTCATTTAAATCTTTTCTAAAAATATATATAATAAAAGGAAACAGAGAAACATATATAATTGGTCTACTATATGTAACACTTTTTACAAGGGTTTAACTCTATGCGTCACTCCTGTCCCCCTTTTGGTTTATATTGTCAAAATGTAGAATAAGCTTAGTCTATCACTAATAATAAATAATTACTATATGCCTATTCAATATATCAGTTTACTGTTCAGGTTAGATATATGTATTAGCCTTTTAGGAGTAAAAATACACACAATCACATCAGGGCAAGAAGGGGTTAACTTCATTGTTTTTAACTTTTTCTCTAATTGGTTAATTGTTGAATGTCTTGTGCTTTTAAAACAGGTCACAGAACTAGCAAAAATCAGCAGTGATCAAGTGTGGAGGAACCACACGAAACATGTCTGCCATTGCTGTTCTGTGACCCCGGATTGCGATCATGAGCTAAGGCTCTATTTTGTTTTTACCTTGTCACCAATAAAGCCGTTTTTACCACTTCGATTTTGTGGATTTTCTATGTCTGCTGATTCCTCCTCTCCCTGCAAGTGAGTGACGCCCGGAAGTGTGTTGTGATTGGATCCTGAGTCTGCGCCTGGGACGTAGGCGCTATTGCTGGGCTCCTGGCAGTGAGGAGGTGAGACGGAGAAGCTGAGCTGAGCCAACGCTGAAGACACGCTGCTCGAGAACACGGTGAAGAGACCCCGGACCGGTAAGCGCCACTTTCTGTTGTATAACCTGCTGATATGTTGTTGTGAGCCCAACGTAAAAGCTTAAGAAGTAATCCTCTGGGTACATACAGGATACCAGAAGGAAGTTTGTAAGGAGATGGTACCCGGTCTTGAGCAGAACGTAAAGCCTGTACTGGAAAAGAGGATACTTGAGCCAAAACTCTGACTGGACGTAGTATGGGTTCAGAATCCAATGGAGAAGACTCAGAAGAATGAAATTGCCTGGATAACGCATCTGCCTTGGAATTTTTGGAACCAGGAACATAGGAAAGTACAAAATTAAATCTGGAGAAGAACAACGCCCACCGAGCCTGACGAGGATTGAGGCGTTTAGCTGTATGGAGGTATAGGAGATTCTTGTGGTCTGTCAGAATGAAAAAAGGTTGACTAGTACCCTCCAACCAAAGCCTCCACTCATCCAAAACTAATTTTATAGCCAATAGTTCCTTATTGCCCTGTGGTCTGTCAGAATGAAAAAAGGTTGACTAGTACCCTCCAACCAAAGCCTCCACTCATCCAAAACTAATTTTATAGCCAATAGTTCCTTATTGCCCACATCATAGTTTAACTCGGCAGGATTTAATTTTTTAGAAAAGAACGCCACTGGATGTATCTTGCTGGTAGATGGATTTCATTGGGAGAGAACAGCTCCAGCAGCAATAGAGGAAGCATCTGCCTCCAAAATAAACTGGAGATCAGGAATTGGATGACTGAGGAGAGGTGCAGAAGAAAATGCTGATTTCAGTGTTTCAAAAGCTGTACTGCCAAAGTAGACCAGTTCTTACAATCTTGTCCTTTCTTAGTAAGAAAAGTGAGAGGAGACGTGATGTCAGCAAAGTTCTTTATAAACTTTCTATAGTAGTTGGCAAAGCCAAGAAACCTCTGCAGGGATTTGAGAGTGGTTGGTCTGGGCCAGTCCTTGATAGCCAAAAGTTTAGCAGGATCCATCTCAAAACCAGATTCTGAAATAATATAACCCAAAAAGGGAATGGAACTCTGATGGAAAGAGCATTTCTCTAATTTAGCGAAAAGGGAGTTATCACGTAATCTTTGAAGCACAAGTTTTACATGGTGTACATGTTCCTGTAATGTTCTGGAATACATCAGAATGTCATCGAGATAAATGATAACAAATTGATTTAGATAATCTCTGAAGATCTCGTTAACAAAGTGCTAAAATACTGCTGGTGCATTGCACAATCCAAAAGGCATTACAAGATACTCGTAGTGACCAAATCTAGTGTCAAATGCCGTCTTCCATTCATCTCCTTTACGAATTCTGACCAAATTGTAGGCCCCACGAAGATCCAACTTGGAGAAAATAGAAGCACCTTAGAGACGATCAAATAGCTCAGGGATGAGCGGAAGAGGGTAACTGTTTTTGACAGTAATCTGATTCAAAGCCCGATAATCAATACAGGGACGAAGACCTCCATCTTTTTTCCCAATGAAGAAAAACCCCGCACCCACAGGTGAAGAAGAAGGATGAATAAATCCTCTGGCTAAGTTGTCCTTAATGTATTCTTCAAGAGAGACATTTTCTTGACGAGAGAGAGGATAGGTCCTTCCCTTAGGTAGAGGAGCCCCAGAATGCAATTCAAAAGGACAGTCAAATATCCGGTGAGGAGGTAACGTCTCAGCCTCCTTTTTAGAAAACACATCACAAAAGGCATGATAGTAATTAGGCAACGAATCAGGAACTTCCACCATAGCTACAACAGGACTGGATGGTTTAAAGAGATTTTGCAGGCAATGCTTAAAACAGGTAGTTCCCCAGGAAATAAGTTCTGAGAATACCGGATCATGAAGCTGCAACCAAGAGATGACATCAAAACGAATAATTTCAGAGTGGAGTATGCCCACAGATAAAAGAAGAGGAATAGTAGAATGTTGAATGATTCCAGAACCCAGAGGCTGTCCACTAACAGTAGTTACCTTGATTAACTGTTTCTTGGCTAGAAGAGGAATTCTGAGAGAGTCAACAAAACTTGAATCAATGTAAACTCCAGCAGCTCCAGAGTTGATGAGAGCTTGAGCTTAGAATTGAGGGATGCAATGGGATTCTGGCTTAACTCTGTCCCTCTATCAATAGTTAAGCCTTGGCTTTTACTGGCCGGATTGGACAGTCCTTCAGTAAATGTCCTTTCGTGCCACAATACAGACATAATCCAAGAGTACACCTTCTATGGCGTTCAGCTTCTGTTAACTTAATAGCTCCTACTTCCATGGGTTCTACAGACTCCGATGAATGGGAATTATTATTAGAAAGACTTGGGGTTCGAATAGGAGGACGATAAGTAAACCTAGAAAAGGATCTCCAATTCCTATCTCTCTCCAGAAGACGTTCAGTATGACGGGCGTCAAGATTAATACATAAATTGATAAGATCCTCCAACGAGTCGGGAATCTCCCGAAATACAAGTTCATCCTTAAGGCGTTCGCAAAGTCCTTTACGAAAGGCTGCCGTAAGGCTCCATGGTTCCAATCAGTTTCTGCAGCTAAAGTCCTGAATTCAATAGCATATTGTGCTACAGAAAGGGATCCCTGTCTCAAATCCAACAATCCTGCCTCAGCAGCTGCAGACCTCCCAGGCTTGTCAAAAACAGAAGAAAAAATAGACACGAATAATTCCACATCCTGAAGTAGAGGATCGTCTTTCTCCAAAAGAGGAGACACCCAGGCTAGAGCCTTACCCTTCATGAGGGATATAATAAAGGTGATTTGGAAGAAGAATTGACAAATACTTGAGGATTGCTTCTGAAGTGTAAACGACACTGATTTATGAATCCACAGCATTCTTCCGGATTTCCGTCATATTTATCTGGAAGAGGTATTCTAGGTATATACTGACCGACTGGCTGAGGCGGGTTATAAAAGGCATTGAAACTAGCAACAGCTGCAGCAGGAGTAGCCGTAGCTTGAGAAGGAGCAGAGAGGTTATGTAGCAGAGCAGTAATCTGGTCAAGCTTGGAATCCAAAGATTGCAAATGAGCAGAATGATTTCCTAGAAGTTGCCCTTGTAGAGCCACAGCCCTGGATAACTCATCAGGGTCCATAATATGGCCCGTTTGTAATGTCAGGTTAGGTAATGTCCAGAAGAAGACCCAAATGCTAGGGCGAACTTAAACAATACCCTTGCACTCTGAGTTTAATCCAGGACGTGACCTCACGACAACTTCTTTAAAACAAGGTACTCACGATATGGAGTAGTGTTGGTCTGAGTCCTCTGGGAAGAGTAATGGAATTCTTGATATCAGCCAGATAAACTTCTGAATAGGGAACTGTATTCAGGCAGTTCAGGAATAGTCCTCCACAGTACCAGGGTTGCAGGGTAAGACAACTTATTCTCAGACAGAAGGAGGGTTAAACAATAAACAGTTAATAATGCAGGAGTTGGTAACTTGAAATCAGGCAATTTGAAGGTTAAGCACAGTGAAGTCAGAAATGTAAAGTCTAGCAACAAGTAATCAGACAGTTTGAGGGTTAATCACCAGCGTGGTCAATAATGCAGAGTTTGGCAACTTGTTATCAGGCAGTCTGAGGGTTAAACACAGCGTGGTCAATGATGCAGAGTTTGGCAATAGGTTATCAGGCAGTTTGAGGGTTAAACATAGCATAGTCAGTAATGCAGAGTTTGGCAACAGGTTATCAGGCAGTTTGAGGGTTAACACAGTGTAGTCAGTACTTGCAGAGTTTGTCAACAGGTTATCAAGCAGTTTGAGGGTTAACACAGCGTAGTCAGTACTTGCAGAGTTTGGCAACAGGTTATCAAGCAGTTTGAGGGTTAACACAGCGTACTCACAGGAGCCACAAAGAAAAACAAACAAACGGGCACCGAAGGAACAGGAAGCTCGGAATAAGAAGCCTAGTCCTGACGTCAGCTGGAGGGGACGGCTCAGCCGAGCTAGACGTTACCTGGCAACCAAGCACGCAAGGAGGACCGCCAGAGCTTCCCGGCAGCCGACCGTGACAGTTATTATATAAAGCATGTAAGACAGGAGTAAGGATTGAGGAAAATATCTGGTAGTACTTAGCAGAAAATCCATCCGGACCTGGACTTTTCCCAGGTGACAGATCTTTTATTGCCTAATTGATTTCATTTGCTGTTATTGGGGCATCCAATATATCGCACTGCTCCTGTGAAAGTGTGGGGAGATTGCATGAGTCAAGGTATGCTTGGAGAGAATCCCCGTCATCTAAGGCTTGACTTAAAGGATTGTTATGTATGCTATATAGCTTTGAATAATAGTTGTGAAATTGATCTAGTATCTCTGGAGTCGTTTGGACTGTAACGTTCTGATTAATCTTTAGTTCATGAATGCATGATTTTAGTTTTTACCCATTTCAATGTTCTAGCTAGGATTTTCCCTGCCTTGTTACCCTCATGATAAAATGTCTGCCTTAGTTTAAGGGATGTCTTTTGATATTCTTTAGTAAGATAAATCTCCAATTGTTCCCTAGTTTTATGTATCTCCTTTAGAATACTAGGGTTCTTGGGATCTTTTTTATGCATAAATTCAAGCTGTGCCAAATCTGAGGTTAATTTAGCATATTGTTGTCTAGAGGCTTTTTGAAGTTGGGCTTTATATTTAATGAATTCACCTCTTATCGTGCATTTATGTGCTTCCCAGACAACACAAGGATTATTTACAGAATCAATGTTAAATTGAAAATATTCCACTAATGCTTTAGAGAGGTGTTCAATAAAAGGTTGGTGTGATAATAATGATTCATCCAGCCTCCACTGATAAGGCCTAGTGGGAGTGTTGGGCCAAGCAATTTGCGCAGCTACTGCTGAATGATCTGACCATGGTGTAGGAACTATTGATGATTTGGTGATTAGAGATAGGCCTTCTTGATTAGTTAGGATATAATCTATCCTGCTATAAGATCGGGAGGGATGTGAATAAAAAGTATAATCCCTAGTATAAGGGTGTGAGAATCGCCATATGTCATAGAGATTGAGGTCCCTAAGTTCTTTCCATAAATATGATGTTGTACGTATTGGGATCCTGGGCTGTGGGTTAGAAGTGTCTAAGGAGGGTTTAAACGGAAAGTTAAAATTGCCCCCGAGAAAAACTGGGCCCTTAGAGATGTTCAATAATTTCCTAAACATTGTTTTCAAAAAGGGCAAATGATGGACATTGGGAGCATAAACATTTATCAATGTAATTGGCCTACCATACATGAGGCCCGTAATTCCTAAGAATCGCCCTTCATTGTCTTTCGTTATTTGTAAAACTGTAAAGGGGACATTTTTGTGGAGCAGAATACTAACTCTGCATCGTTTAACCTGCGCCGTGTTATGGAAATGCTGTGTGTAATATTTACCAAAATATTTTGGTATTTGAGATTTCTTAAAATGTATCTCTTGAAGAAAGAGAATGTCAGCATTTTTTATATATATATATATATATCCGACAATGCTTTTGATCTTTTATATGGAGAGAGAAATTTCTTAACGTTTTGAGTCAAAATAGTAATGGGGGAGACTGTTTTTAAAGCCATCAAGTTAACATTAAGAGTGTGATGGTTATGAGCAGTTATGTCCCATTATCCTGGCGTATATTACTGAACCATTCTAGACAAAAATACACAAACTGAGCCCCGTACAGTATTGATAAAGCACAGCCTAAACAGCAGAAACAACACAAATAACAATAACAAAAACATTCGGAGCCTGGCTTAACCAGCCAGGAAAGGCATATAAAGTGAAACATGAGATCTGTCAATATGGTTGACGATCTCGCCTCTCGAACTTGTAAGTATATTAATAAGATTTCAGCAGTACTCTCCAAATAATATGTCAGTATATGGCAGGGTTATAACACAATATATTTAATAATTATCCTTTAAACTGAACCCCAATAAAATATACATATACTAGAAACCATAAAATTAATATAAATTTATGAATTCTTTTTATTAGTTGATATCTATATACACATTGAAATATATTTGTAGGAACCAGAATATGAATCAATAATATACACTAAAACTATTTAAAATATGCTACACAAATCTCATAAAAGTTGCCTTATTCACAATAGCTTCCCAAATCAGAATTGCATTTAAAGTATCACAATGAGATTCCAAGATATTTAAGTGCTAACATTCAACAATACAATTTTAACAGTGCTTAGTTAAACCATAGGACAATATATATATATATATATATATATATATATATATATATATATATATATATATATATATATATATATATATATATATATATATATATATATATTCAGCTATTTAGCTACAATTGATTCTAATACAATTCTAATTAGAATACTCAAAACACATATATTCTTAATGTAAACAGTTACTTTAAATGCCCATTTATTTAAACTGGAGCAAATTCTTAGTTACTTATAATTAAAACCAATTCTAAGATATATATATATATATATATATATATATATATATATATATATATATATATATATATATATATATATATATATATATATATACATATATATATATATATATATATATATATATTGCAAAGATAAACAACTTAGCATACAAGAGACAAACTTAACATTATACAGGACTATGAACACAGTTTAAAAATACTGAGTGCTCCTTTAAATATCTTAACTATAATTTGAATATGGTCTTACCAATAATCTTTGTTTCAAATATTAAAAATTAGGACAATTATACATCACCAATCTGAACCAATTTGCAGCTGTCTTTTCCAAATATCTTTAGATCATCTCATTTGAAGGAAAGTTATTGCATAGATCAAGGTAAGTTTTCAGTTTCTTGCTTAAGTGAATGTGTTCCCAAGTATGGCCAGTTATCAATCACCAGTCTCAGCAAGTCACAAAAAAACTGTTCCTTGTTTGCATTTAGCCATTCCTTATATCTAATCATTGATGATCTTTTTCGTTCACGCCCACGGTGCTTGTCCCTTCTAATTGGATACTTTGGGGAACGCTCCCTCATTGTCTCTGTATGTGTGTCCTAATAGGAAATTTATTTGGCTGTTACACCATTCCAATCCCCTAGGGGGCAGCAGACAACCAACAAACACATCTCACCATCCAACATTTTTAACAATTCAATATTTCTATACAGTGATTATTAATCAGACCATAACTTCTTGCATCAATCACTTATAATATTAATTATAGATTGGGTAGTATCACATCATTTTTCTGATTATCCTGATACGAAGCACCTTATGTTTTCAACATTATACCACATCAAAGCAACTACACTGCTAATTATTCCAAAATTAATAGCATTTATACATCTGTTATATTTTCAGAGCTGTGTTTAAATTTTCATAAACATCTAGTGTATAATCATATGACATGACTCAGATCATCCCATGCAGGCAATCCTGCACTCAGTATCCTCTAGCTCCATCTGAAAGATAGAAAAATTAGGTTATATATACTTCAACAATGGGATTATTGCAATTGCCATTTAATCTATTACAAAATTTTAATCCATCTCCCACATATATATTTATTTATATGCAGTGTTCAAATTTATACAAAAATCCAGCAAATTATAGATTGCTACATAGTTATTCATCCAGATATTCCATTACATCAGTTGTTCCTATAATTTTCATTAGATTTCTGGAAAACAAAGGCCTAGATTTGAAGTTTTGCGGCCAAAGGGGTGCATTAGCTACGCATGCTTTTTTTTGGCCGCACCTTTTAAATACCGCTGGTATTTAGAGTTCACAGAAGGGCTGCGTTAGGCTCCAAAAAGGGAGCGTATAGCATATTTACCGCCACTGCAACTCTCAATACCAGCGGTGCTTACGGACGCGGCCAGCTTCAAAAACGTGCTTGTGCACGATTCACCCATAGGAAACAATGGGACAGTTTGAGCTGAAAAAAACCTAACACCTGCAAAAAAGCAGCGTTCAGCTCCTAACGCAGCCCCATTGTTTCCTATTGGGAAACACTTCCTATGTCTGCACCTAACACCCTAACATGTACCCCGAGTCTAAACACCCCTAACCTTACACTTATTAACCCCTAATCTGCCGCCCCCGCTATCGCTGACACCTGCATATTTTTTTTAACCCCTAATCTGCTGCTCCGTACACCGCCGCAACCTACGTTATAGCTATGTACCCCTAATCTGCTGCCCCTAACACCGCCGACCCCTATATTATATTTATTAACCCCTAATCTGCCCCCCACAACGTCGCCACCAGCTACCTACAATAATTAACCCCTAATCTGCCGACCGGACCTCACCGCTACTCTAATAAATGTTTCTCTTGTTAAGTGTATCCAGTCCACGGATCATCCATTACTTATGGAATATATTCTCCTTCCCAACAGGAAGCTGCAAGAGTCCACCCACAGCAAAGCTGCTATATAGCTCCTCCCCTAACTGCCATATTCTGTCATTCTCTTGCAAGCCTCAACATAGATAGGAGGTTGTGAGAGTCTGTGGTGCTTTCTACTTAGTTTATTCTTCAATCAAAAGTTTGTTATTTTTAAATGGCACCGGAGTGTGCTGTTTATCTCAGGCAGTATTTGGAAGAAGAATCTGCCTGCGTTTTTCTATGATCTTAGCAGACGTAACTAAGATCCATTTGCTGTTCTCACACATTCTGAGGAGTGAGGTACTTCAGAGGGGGAATGGCGTGCAGGTTTTCCTGCAGATAAGGTATGTGCAGTAAAATATTTTTCTAGGAATGGAATTGACTAAGAAAATACTGCTGATACCGAAGTAATGTAAGTAAAGCCTTAAATGCAGCGATAGCGACTGGTATCAGGCTTATTAATAGAGATACATACTCTTGTAAAAATGTGTTTTAAAACGTTTGCTGGCATGTTTAATCGTTTTTTAACATATGTTTGGTGATAAAACTTATTGGGGCCTAAGTTTTTTCCACATGGCTGGCTTAAATTTTGCATAGAAACAATTTCCACTGTTATAGTATAAAAGTTACAGTTGGTGCAGTTAAAATTACAAACAGTGTTGTAATTATTTTAACCTTCAGCCTCAGCTGAGGTATATCTTGTCTACCTGGCCTTGTCTCTTAGCCTCCTCTTATTCTGACTCTTAATCTAATTTGTGTAACCTTTCTCTCACTACTTTTCTCTCTTACTCCCTTCCCCTTCTTTTTTTTTTTTTTTTTTTTATCATGAAGTCGATATCTCAACTTCGCTTTGCGACCTTAAACGTAAAGGGTCTAAATATACCAACTAAAAGAAGCTTAACTCATAACTTTTTTAAGAAACTTCGCAGTGATGTGGTCTTCCTTCAGGAGACACATTGGGCGGCTGACAAACTCCCAAAAATAAAGCTTTTGCAATACCCAGTGATTTTCCATTCTCTCCATCAAGATAAAAGCAGGGGAGTATCTATCTTAATAAACAAAACAGTAGCCTTTCATCAGATACATGTCGAAAGCGACCCTGAGGGTAGATTTTTGATTTTGATTTGTAAAATAAATAATCTCATCTACACTCTAGTCAATATTTACGCCCCTAACCAGGGACAATCAATATTCCTTGGGAGGGTTCTGCATCTAGCCGAGAGACTGAGACAGGGGACCCTAGTATTGGGGGGCGATTTTAACATGGTATGGGATCCCTTGATTGATAGACAGCTCCCGTGTGGAAAAGACTCAGATAAGTTTTCTAAAAACACATCTTCTAAGTTTCGTAGTCTTATACATCAGTTTTCATTGTATGATGTCTGGAGATCATGCCACCCCAACTCGAGAGATTATTCCTTCTTTTCGACCCCACATCGATCCTACTCGCGGTTGGATCATTTCTTTGTCGATTCCTGGACTATGAATAGGATCTCAGAATCCCGAATACACAGCTGCCCCTGGTCTGACCATGACGCGGTATCCTTCTCGTTAAACGAAGGAAGCTACACATCAAATAGGCCGTCATGGAAATTTCCTAAGTCCCTTTGGGACGATAACACCTTCCTGCAAAAAATCTCCGAAAAAGTGGAGGAATTTCTCATAAATAACCCGGTAGGTCAAACATCCCATCAAATTAGATGGGCTGCCTTAAAAGCGTTTGTTCGAGGCTTCTGCATAGCCACAT
The DNA here is from genome assembly GCF_027579735.1 of Bombina bombina. NCBI lineage: Eukaryota > Metazoa > Chordata > Amphibia > Anura > Bombinatoridae > Bombina > Bombina bombina. Next base: position 240,276,215 of record NC_069504.1, on the reverse strand, counting down.
TGACAGCTCAGAGGAAAAAATGGGGTGCCCCTCTAGGAAAATTAGTATGTGATCTTAGATTAAAAGAAAAAGTAAACAAGCAAGCTCCCTCTACTGACTTGTCGGCTGATATTTTATTTCTAAAAGACCAAATTAAGGCCTTGGAATTAGAAAGTATTAAAAAGGCAATTTCAAAGTTCAAACTCACTATGTACTACAAGAGCAACAAAGCGGACTCTTTGCTAGCAAAGAAACTCAAAAATCATGCAGCAGCCTCTAGGATCCCTTATCTTAACCAAAAAGGTCACAGGGTATACTCGCCAGATGACATTGGCAAATCTTTTGCCGAGTTTTACGAGACTCTTTATAATATCGAAAAAGTTGAGAAACCGGTTATGGCATCGGTTAATCATATATCTACCTTCCTACAAACTTTAAAGCTGCCTCTGCTGTCTGAAGCAGATGGCAATAAGCTAATTGAACCTTTTTCTATATCTGAAATTAGTGAGGCAATCAAGCAAATTAAAAATAATAAAGCACCGGGCCCAGACGGTTTTACTGGTCTATTCTACAAAAAATTAAACCCCAACCTGCAGCAAACACTATGCCAGGTCTTTAATGAGATAAAATCGGAGGGCCACATTCTTACAGAGCACTTAGAGGCCACTATTATTGCAATTCCCAAGCCTGGGAAAGACCCCTCACTATGCTCTAATTTTAGACCCATATCCCTACTTAACGTAGACACCAAACTATATTCTAAATTAATAGCAGATAGACTGGCATACCTGCTCCCCTCTCTGATTAAGGTTGACCAGGTCGGCTTTATTCCGGGCAGACAAGGCCCTGATAATACCCGGAGATTACTTAATATCTTCACGGAGGCCAAAAATTCTAATACGCCCCTGATGGCCCTGTCATTAGATGCCGAGAAGGCCTTTGACAGGGTCAGATGGGAATACTTATGGGAGGTGTTAAAGGTCTTTGGATTCCCTCGGCAAGCAATCGATATGATTAAGGTATTATACTTCAATCCAAGTGCTAGAGTGAGAGGTACGGGTTTTTGCTCCCCAAAAATTAACATTTCCAATGGCACTAGACAGGGCTGTCCACTGTCCCCTTTAATCTTTGCCCTAGCAATGGAGCCATTAGCACAAGCCATACGAAACTCCCCACAAATTAGAGGCGCCCCCTTTGGCGATAGAGAAGAGAAAATCGTTCTATATGCGGACGATGTTACGATTCTCCTTACTGACCCCACCTCCTCGATTAATTCGGTCTTCTCTCTGTTGGAACAATTTGGCAGGTTTAGTTTTTATAAAATCAATGTAACTAAAACCGAGGCATACTGTATTAATATTCCCGAAGAACAGCTTAATGTTTTACAGAGCAGATATGACTTTCAATGGTCTACTTCATCCCTCACACACTTGGGTATAAAACTTAGTGCTGACATTAACTCTGTAATTAAACTCAATTTTGATGCATTACTAACAGAATTACAATCTTTAATTCGCAGATGGGACTTTAGAGAGATATCTTGGCTGGGACGAGTGGCCACTGTTAAAATGTCCTTACTTCCAAAGGCCTTATATATCTTTAGATGTATCCCACTGAACATTCCACATAATATACTCCAACAGATACACCAGATATTTACTAAATATGTCTGGGAGGGTAAAATACCCAGGATCGGGCATAAGATTATGCAAAGAGAATACGCTAAAGGGGGAGTAGCCTTCCCAAACATTTTTTTATATTATGAAGCAACGAGACTCTCCCATATATCTGCCTGGGGCCCAGGTGCAGAAAAACCGGGCTGGTATGGTTTAGAGGAGATGTCCATTCCTCAGAGCTTAAACCTCTCGGACGTCATTTGGGTTCCCAGTTATAAGTCTATTACTAAACAAATTGCAAACCCTATCGTCCAACAAAACATCTGTTTATGGCATGGTCTCAGACATCACTCGGAGATTGCCCCGCACCCCTCCCCAATACACCAGATGAGAGGCTTGGTTTGGAACCTACCCAATATCCACACAGAATTCTGGGATACTGGACAAAATTCGGTGTCTGAACACTTTTACTCCAATAGTGTCCTGAAGTCTGTTTTGCAAATCATTAATTCAATTAATGACCCCCCTCGTTGGCTGAGATTCGAATGCTACAGATTACTAAGCTTGCTAAAATCATGGGATTTCCCTAAACGAAACCCCAGACAGCTTTCTAAATGGGAGCATAGATGGCGAAGCGGATTGGGAGGCTACAAGCCACTGACCTTTCACTATGGAGCCCTCCTCCATGATCAGTCTAAGGGTCTTCCTTGGCAGATTAAAACTTGGTGCAGGGACTTAAATTCGACATTTACCGAATTTGAAATTGGCAAGGCTATAACTCTAACGAAAAAGACACTACATTGTGTGACTATCTTTGAAGGCTATATCAAACTACTACTAAAATGGTATAGAGTCCCCACTAAATTGTCCAAGATGTTTGCGGGATCGTCTCCATTATGTTGGCGACAATGTGGAGAGGAAGGTTCTGACCTCCACATCTGGTGGACGTGCCCGAAGCTGATGCCTCTTTGGCGGGACGTTGAAATTCTGCTCCACTCCATGAATTTGTCTGTAACTCTGACCCCCCAATGTGTTGTCTTTCATGTGTTTGGTGACGGGCTATCTAAACATAATCAGCAGCTATTGATATATATTATTTCCGCCACTAAACTGTGTATTGCTAGAGCGTGGAAGCAATTAGAACCACCCTCGTTGACTGCTGTTTGTGAAATGGTGCAATATTTGGCGAATATGGAAAAATCGGTATATAGTTCACTTGATCGAATGGACGATTACTGGGAGATATGGTCTGAATGGATACAAATTCAGTGATAAGTAGGGAGGAGTACGTGGAGATAAGAGCTTTCTGTGTATATATATATATATTTTTTTTTTTTTTTTTCTTTCTTTCCCCTATCCCCCCCCCCTCTTCCTATTCTCCCCTTTCTCTGTTCTCCCCTCCTCTTCTTTTTTTTTCTGGTTACCTCCCTATGCCGCAAACCAGGGAGGCATGATTGGAACTCGCTAGGTCAGCACGATTTCTTCTTTCCTAATTTGAGCATATAATAGTATCCCCCAGCACCCCTAGAGTGGGGGCTGAAAGACATAACATTTTGAAAAAAAAATATATTTTTCGTTTTGTTAATCTGTTTTTTGTATTAAGGGGTTAATCATCCATTTGCAAGTGGGTGCAATGCTCTGCTAACTTGTTACATACACTGTAAAAATTTTGTTAGTTTAACTGCCTTTTTTTCACTGTTATTTCAAATTTTGGCAAAATTTGTTTCTCTTAAAGGCACAGTAACGTTTTATATATTTGCTTGTTAACTTGATTTAAAGTGTTTTCCAAGCTTACTAGTCTCATTATTAGTCTGTTCTAACATGTCTGACATAGAGGAAGCTCTGTGTTCATTATGTTTGAAAGCCATGGTGGAACCCCATCTTAGAATGTGTACCAGATGTACTGATTTCATGTTAAACAATAAAGATCATTTTTTGTCTTTAAAAACATTATCACCAGAGGATTCTGTCGTGGGGGTAGTTATGCCGACTAACTCTCCCCACGTGTCAGACCTTTTGACTCCCGCTTTAGGGACTCACGCTCAAATGGCGCCAAGTACATCAAGGGCACCCATAGCGTTTCTTTACCAGGGGATTCTGTCGAGGGGAAAGTTATGCCGACTAACTCTCCCCACGTGTCAGACCCTTCGACTCCCGCTTCAGGGACTCACGCTCAAATGGCGCCAAGTACATCAAGGGCGCCCATAGCGTTTATTTTACAAGACATGGCAAAGGTGGTGAATAATATTCTGGCAGCAGTATTAGTCAGACTACCTGAAATTAAAGGAAAGCAGTTAGCTCTGGGGGTAGATACAGAGCATACAGACGCTTTAAGAACCATGTATGATACTACCTCACAATATGCTTAGTCTGTGGGTGATTTTTTTTTTTTGGACTCAGGGAAGATGATTTAACCTGATTCTGATATTTCTACATTTAAAATTTATGCTTGAGAACCTCCACTTGTTGCTCAGGGAGGCTTTGGCTGCTTTGAATGAATGTGTACAATCGCAGGGCCAGAGAAATTGTGTAGACTGGATAAATAATATGCAGTGCCGGTGTGTACTGATGTTTTTCCAATACCTAAAGAGGTTTACTAAAAAAAATTTTTTAATAAGGAATGGGATAGACCAGGTGTGCCGTTCTCTTCCCCTCCTATTTTTTAGAAGAATGTTTTCTAATAGTTACCACCACACGGGACTTCTGGCAGACAGTTCCTAAGGTGGAGAGAAGAGTTTCTACTCTAGCTAAGCGTACCACTACCTCTGACGAGGACAGTTTTGCTTTTTAGATCCAATGGATAAAAAATGTTTATTCAACAGGGTTTTATCCTGCAGCCCCTTGCATACATTGCTTCTGTCACTGCTGCTGCGGCGTTCTGGGTTGAGTCTCTTGATGAGGCTTTACAGTTAAGCGACTCCATTGGATGAATATATTTGACAAGCTTATGCTAGCCAATTCCTTTGTTTTCTGATGCCTTGTTCATTTGACTAGACTAACGGCTAAGAATTCTGTTTTTTACTATACTGGCGCGCAGAGCGATATGGCTTATATCATGGTCAGCTGTCGTGACTTTAATAAATAAGCTACTTAACTTCCCTTCAAGGGGCAGACCCTATTCGGGCCTGGTTTGAAGGAGATTATTGCTTATATCACTGGAGGAAAAGGTCATGCCCTTCCTCAGGATAGGTCTAAATCAAGGGCAAAAAAAAAAAAAAGTCTAATTTTCGTACCTTTTAAAAACTTCAGGGCAGGTGTGGCATCCTCTTCCTCTAAGGCAAAACAAGAGGGAATTTTTGCTCAGTCCAAGGCGGTCTGGAGACAATCGGACCTGGAACAAAGATAAGCAGGCCAAGGAGCCTGCTGCTGCCTCTAAGGCAGCATGAAGGAACGGACCCCTATCCGGTAACGGATCCTATAGGGGGCAGACTTTCATTCTTTGCCCAGGCGTGGGCAAGAGATGCCCAGGATCCCTAGGCATTGGAATTTATATCCCAGAGATATCTTCTGGATTTCAAAGATTCCCCCCCAAAAAAAGGGGAGATTTCGCCTTTCACAATTATCTGCAAACCAGATAAAGAAGGAGGCATTCTTACATTGTGTACGAGATCCATCCAGTTCCAAGAGAGGAACAGGGACAGAGTTTTTACTCAAATCTGTTTGTGGTTCCCAAGGAGAGGGAACCTTCAGACCTATTTTGGATCTAAAGATCTTAAACAAATTCCTCAGAATTCCGTCATTTAAGATGGAAACTATTCGTACCATCTTAACTATGATCCAGGAGAGTCAATAGAGGACTACAATGGATTTGAAGGATGCTTATCCTCACATTGTGATGCATAAAGATCACCATCGTTTTTCAGGTTTGCCTTTCTAGACAGGCATTACCAGTTTGTAGCTCTTTCCTTTGGGATATCTACAGCCCCAAGAATCTTTATGGAGGTTCTGGGGTCGCTTTGGCGGTCCTTAGACCGCGGGGCATAGAAGTGGCCCCTTATTTAGACGACATCCTGATACAGGCGTCAAACATCCAAATTGCCCAGTCTCATACGGACGTAGTACTGGCATTTCTGAGATCACATGGGTGGAAAGTGAACAAGGAAAGAGTTCTCTATCCCCAATCTCAAGGGTTTCCCTCCTAGGGACTCTGATAGATTCTGTAGAAATGAAAATTTACCTGACGGAGTCCAGGTTGTCAAAGTTTCTAAATTTCTGCCGTGTTTTTTTCATCCCATCCGCGCCCTTCGGTGGCTCAGTACATGAATGAAATCGGCTTAATGGTAGCGGCAAGGGACATAGTACCGTTTGCACGTCTACATTTCAGACCGCTGCAACTATGCATGCTCAGTCAGAGGAACGGGGATTACACAGATTTGTTCCCCTGTTAAACCTGGACCAAGAGACCAGAGATTCTCTTCTCTGGTGACTATGTCGGGTCCATCTGTCCAAGGGTATGACCTTCCGCAGGTCAGATGGGACAATTGTTACAATAGATGCCAGCCTTTTAGGTTGGGATGCAGTCTGGAACTCCCTGAAGGCTCAGGGATAGTGGACTTAGGAGGAGACCCTCCTTCTAATAAATATTCTGGAACTGGGAGTGATATTCCATGCTCTTCAGACTTGGCCTCAGTTAGCAACTCTGAGGTACAATATACACGACTGTGGCTTACATCAGCCATCAAGGGGGAACAGAAGTTCCCTAGCGATGTTAGAAGTCTTACAATAATTTACTGGACAGAGACTCACTCTTGTCTATCAGCTATCCATATCCCAGGTGTTGAGAACTGGGAGGTGGATTTTCTAAGTCGTCAGACTTTTCTTCCGGGGGAGTGGGATTTCCTCCGGAGGTCAAGACCAAGCAGGAGAGGGCTTTGGTGTTTTTGACAGCGCCTGCGTAGCCACGCAGGACCTGGTATGCAGATCTGGTGGACATGTCATCCTTTCCATCACGGTCTCTGCTTCAGAGACAGGTCCCTCTACCTCAGGGTCCTTTCAACCATCTAAATAGAATCAATCTGAGATGGACTGCCTGGAGACTGAACGCTTGATGTTATCAAAGCATGGCTTCTCCGAGTCAGTCATTGATACCTTAATACAGACATGAAAGCCTGTCTCTAGGAAAATTGAACATAGATATGGTGTAAATATCTGATTGTTATGAATCCAAGGGTTACTCATGGAGTAAAGTCTGGATTCCCAGGATATTATCTTTTCTCCAAGATGTTTTTGAGAAAAGGGTTGTCAGCTAATTCCTTAAAAGGGGACAGATTTTTACTCTGTCTATTTTTTTTGCACAAGCGTCTGGCAGGTATTCTAGACGTTCAGGCATTTGGTCAGGCTTTGGTTAGATCCAAGCCTGTGTTTAAAACTGTTGCTCCGCCATGGAGCTTAAACCTGATTCTTAAGGTTCTTCAAGAAGTTCCGTTTGAACCTTTTTTGTTCCATAGATATCAATCTTTATCTTGGAAAGTTCCTTTTGGGTAGCTAATTCCTCGACTCGTAGAGTCTCCAAGTTATCTGTGTTACAATGTGATTCTCCTTATCTGGTCCTTCGTACGGATAAGGTAGTCCTGCGTACCAACCTGGGTTTTTTCCTAAGGTGGTATCTAACAAGTACATCACTCAAGAGATAGTTGTTCCATGCTTGTATCCTAATCCTTCCTCAAAGAAGGAACGTCTATTACACAATATTGGACGTGGTTTGTGCTTTAAAGTTTTACTTACAAGCTACTACAGTTTTCATCAAACGTTCACCTTGTTTGTTGTCTATTCTGGACAGAGGAGAGGTCAAAAGACTTCAGCAGCCTCTCTGTCTTTTTGGTTAAAAAGCATAATTCATTTAGCTTATGAGACTGCTGGACAGCAGCCTCCTGAAGGGATTACAGCTCATTCTACTAGAGCTGTGGTTTTCACTTGGGCCTTTTTTAAATGTGGCTTCTGTTGAACAGATTTACAAGACGGAGTCTTGGTCTGCGCTTCATACTTTTCAAATTTAACAAATTTGATACCTTGCTTCTTCGGAGGCTATTTTTGGGAGAAAGGGTTTTTTACAGGCAGTGGTAACTTCCGTTTAAGTACCTGCCTTGTCCCTCCCATCATCCGTGTACTTTAGCTTTGGTATTGGTATTCCATAAGTAATGGATGATCCGTGGACTGGATACACTTAACAAGAGAAAACATAATTTATGCTTACCTGATAAATGTATTTCTCTTGTAGTGTATCCAGTCCACGGCCCGCCCTGTCACTTTAAGGCAGGTCATTTTTTCATTTGAACTACAGTCACCACTGCACCCTATGGTTTTTCCTTTCTCTGCATGTTTTCGGTCGAATGACTGAATATGGCAGTTAGGGGAGGAGCTATATAGCAGCTTTGCTGTGGGTGGACTCTTGCAGCTTCCTGTTGGGAAGGAGAATATATTCCATAAGTAATGGATGATCCGTGGACTGGATACACTACAAGAGAAATAAATTTATCAGGTAAGCATAAATTATGTTATTAACCCCTAAAGCTAAATCTAACCCTAACACTAACACCCCCTAAGTTAAATATAATTTAAATCTAACGAAATAAATTAACTCTTATTAAATAAATTATTCCTATTTAAAGATAAATACTTACCTGTAAAATAAACCCTAATATAGCTACAATATAACGAATAATTATATTGTAGCTATTTTAGGATTAATATTTATTTTACAGGCAACTTTGTATTTATTTTAACCAGGTACAATAGCTATTAAATAGTTAAGAACTATTTAATAGCTACCTAGTTAAAATAATTACAAAATTACCTGTAAAATAAATCCTAACCTAAGTTACAATTAAACCTAACACTACACTATCAATAAATTAATTAAATAAAATACTTACAATTATCTACAATTAAACCTAATACTACACTATCAATAAATTAATTAAATACAATACCTACAAATAAATACAATTAAATAAACTAACTAAAGTACAAAAAAATAAAAAAGAACTGTTACAAAAAATAAAAAATATTTACAGACATTTGAAAAATATTATAACAATTTTAAGCTAACTACACCTACTCTAAGCCCCCTGATAAAATAAAAAAGACCCCCAAAATAAAAAAATGCCCTACCCTATTCTAAAATAAAAAAGTTCAAAGCTCTTTTACCTTACCAGCCCTTAAAAGGGCTTTTTGCGGGGCATGCCCCAAAGAATTCAGCTCTTTTGCCTGTAAAAAGAAAACATACAATCCCCCCCCAACATTACAACCCACCACCCACATACCCCTAATCTAACCCAAACCCCCCTTAAATAAACCTAACACTAAGCCCCTGAAGATCTCCATACCTTGTATTCACCACACCGGGTTCACCGATCCGTCCTTGCTCCGACGTCTTCATCCAAGCCCAAGCGGGGGCTGAAGATGTCCATGGTCCGGCTGAAGTCTTCATCCAAGCGGGGGCTGAAGATGTCCATGATCCGGCTGAAGTCTTCATCCAAGCGGGAGCTGAAGAGGTCCATGATCCGGCTGAAGTCTTCTATCAAGCGGCATCTTCAATCTTCTTTCTTCCGGATCCATGTTCATCCCGCCGACGCGGAACATCCATCTTCACCGACGACTTCCCGACGAATGACGGTTCCTATAAGGGACGTCATCCAAGATGGCGTCCCTCGAATTCCGATTGGCTGATAGGATTCTATCAGCCAATCGGAATTAAGGTAGGAAAATTCTGATTGGCTGATGGAATCAGCCAATCAGATTCAAGTTCAAGCTCGCATTCTTATTGGCTGATCGGAACAATCAGAATTTTCCTACCTTAATTCCAATTGGCTGATAGAATCCTATCAGCCAATCGGAATTCGAGGGACACCATCTTGGATGACGTCCCTTAAAGGAACCGTCATTCGTCGGGAAGTCGTCGGTGAAGATGGATGTTCCGCGTCGGCGGGATGAACATGGATCCGGAAGAAAGAAGATTGAAGATGCCGCTTGATAGAAGACTTCAGCCGGATCATGGACCTCTTCAGCTCCCGCTTGGATGAAGACTTCAGCCGGATCATGGATCTCTTCAGCTCCCGCTTTGATGAAGACTTCAGCCAGATCATGGACATCTTCAGCCCCCGCTTGGGCTTGGATGAAGACGTCGGAGCAAGGACGGATCAGTGAACCCAGTGTGTTGAATACAAGGTAGGGAGATCTTCAGGGGCTTAGTGTTAGGTTTATTTAAGGGGGTTTTGGGTTAGATTAGGGGTATGTGGGTGGTGGGTTTTAATGTTGGGTCGGGTTGTATTTTTTTTTACAGGCAAAAGAGCAGTTTTCTTTGGGGCATGCCCAGCTAAAGGCCCTTTTAAGGGCTGGTAAGGTAAAAGAGCTTTGAACTTTTTTAATTTAGAATAGGGTAGGGCATTTTTTTATTTGGGGGGTCTTTGTTATTTTATTAGGGGGCTTAGAGTAGGTGTAATTAGTTAAAATTGTTATAATATTTTTCTAATGTCTGTAAATATTTTTATTATTTTTTGTAACTTAGTTCTTTTTTATTTTTTGTACTTTAGTTAGTTTATTTAATTGTATTTATTTGTAGGTATTGTATTGAATTTATTTATTGATAGTGTAGTGTTAGGTTTAATTGTAACTTAGGTTAGGATTTATTTTACAGGTAATTTTGTAATTATTTTAACTAGGTAGCTATTAAATAGTTAATAACTATTTAATAGCTATTGTACCTGGTTAAAATAATTACAAAGTTGCCTGTAAAATAAATATTAATCCTAAAATAGCTACAATATAATTATTCGTTATATTGTAGCTATATTAGGATTTATTTTACAGGTAATTTTGTCATTATTTTAACTAGGTAGCTATTAAATAGTTAATAACTATTTAATAACTATTGTACCTGGTTAAAATAAATACAAAGTTGCCTGTAAAATAAAAATAAATCCTAAAATAGCTACAATATAATTATAATTTATATTGTAGCTGTATTAGGGTTTATTTTACAGGTAAGTATTTAGCTTTAAATAGGAATAATTTATTTAATAAGAGTTAATTTATTTCGTTAGATTTAAATTATATTTAATTTAGGGGGGTGTTAGGGTTAGGGTTAGAGTTAGCTTTAGGGGTTAATACATTTATTAGAGTAGCGGCGAGGTCCGGTCGGTAGATTAGGGGTTAATAATTGAAGTTAGGTGTCGGCGATGTTAGGGAGGACAGATTAGGGGTTAATACTATTTATGATAGGGTTATTGAGGCGGCAGTGAGGCGGATTATGGGTTAATAACTTTATTATAGTAGCGGTGAGGTCCGGTCGGCAGATTAGGGGTTAATAATTGAAGTTAGGTGTCAGCGATGTTAGGGAGGACAGATTAGGGGTTAATACTATTTATGATAGGGTTATTGAGGCGGCAGTGAGGCGGATTAGGGGTTAATAACTTTATTATAGTAGCGGTGAGGTCTGGTCGGCAGATAAGGGGTTAATAATTGTAGGTAAGGTAGCAGCGACGTTGGGGGGCAGATTAGGGGTTAATAAATATAATATAGGGGTCGGCGGTGTCAGGGGCAGCAGATTAGGGGTACATAAGTATAATGTAGGTGGCGGCGGTGTGCGGTCGGCAGATTAGGGGTTAAAAAAAATTAATAGAGTGGCGGCGATGTGGGGGGACCTCGGTTTAGGGGTACATAGGTAGTTTATGGGTGTTAGTGTACTGTAGAGCACAGTAGTTAAGAGCTTTATGAACTGGCGTTAGCCCATAAAGCTCTTAACTCCTGGCTTTTTTCTGCGGCTGGAGTTTTGTCGTTAGATTTCTAACGCTCACTTCAGCCAAGACACCAAATACTGGCGTTAGAAAGATCCCATTGAAAAGATAGGATACGCAAATGGCATAGGGGGATCTGCGGTATGCAAAAGTCGCGGCTGGAAATTGAGCGTTAGACCCTTTCCTGACTGACTCCAAATACCAGCGGGCGGTACAAACCAGCGTTAGGAGCCTCTAACGCTGGTTTTGACGGCTAACGCAAAACTCCAAATCTAGGCGAGAGAGAATAAAAATAATGTTTTTATCTTTAAGTTCATGGTTCAGTGTTTGTATACTTGACACAGCAGGGACTACTTAACAAGTCTATGCTAATCACTATGCAGTCAAAATTTTATTTGCTTATCTATTTTAGGTTCAGAATGTTGTCTCCATGCACAGCAGTTACATAGTAGGGGTCATTTTACAAGCCTGTGTTAATTACCAGTTCTTTGGGATTTTAAATTCACACCTCAGTGGGATATCTTTTGGAAACCGTCCTTTGTTTTCAGATGTGGAATACATAGAATATACAGATGATTATCTTTGAGACAATTTGTCCTCCTTTGAAATGACTCAATGGTCCTATTCTATCTCAACAGTTTGAAGTTTTATAATTTTCTTTGAAATGATTGTTTAAATAAACTAAATGTCTCCTCTAAGATTACTTTGAAAACCTTTCTTTGAAGTTTTCACCTCCAGCTAGGGAGCAAATGCTGTCTTTTGAAATTTCTTGGGACATCCTGTCTGTATTTGAGTCTTGAGATGTGTATTCAAATCATGTGGGGTTTGAGTCAATTCCTGACATCAGAATTGCAACCCTATTTTAATAATATCTGATAAAAATATGGCTTCATACATAAACACATTCCCCTGTCCTATTTACATATATATATATGTTAGTACATATTTATATATATATAATATATATATATATGTCATTTACCTGTACCCTGACAAAATGATAACAAAAACAACAATGGGGAGGAAGTCCATGTAAGCTTACAGATGAAGAATGAAATAACTCTTTTTGTATGTCAAATAAGTTGACAAAACACCTTCCTGTTCATATAATTATACATATAACATTTCAGCAACAATTATGTTACTTCTAAATTCTGAGAATGTCTGACTGGAGTCCCGACCCTCAGACAATAATAATCTGCTTTCAGGCTCAATTAACCCCCCGCAGTGTATCTGCTTATAGTATCGCCACCTTAGAGCAGAAAAATATAGTGCCCACTTGTGCCCTACGTCATGGAGTAAATGCTCCCCTCTGTCTAGCGAGGTGATAGCAAAGTGCTATGCTTACTGTGAAGGTTAGTGATCTTGCCTCCATGGAACACTTTCTTAAAGAGTCCTCACCTATGCAGTTGAAGTGGGGCCTTTGGTACACTGCACTCTCGCACCGTATGAAGTGTTGGAGCCGACGCCTGCTTCTTCTCTGTGTAGGCCGCAGTTGTGTCTTTGCAATAGCTTCCCAGCTTAGTCAGCAACCTGCCTGAAAGGTGTACCTTGAAAGCGTCGGCTGTACCGCCGGGTGTAGATCCCGCTTTAGGCTATCAGGAGGTGTACTTTTCTTGTCAGCAGAATAGAATTTTATGGCATTAGTGTCTCTTTGTTATCGTAGCTCACACAAAGCTCAGGATTTATGCGGCCATCTTAACTGCTACCGGCTCCGCCCCCGAGAGATCTCTTTTAAAAGCAGAATGTAAGGGAATTTACCTACTTGGTGCCACAAGGTCTAAATGAGAATAATAATTTCTATGTATATCTGTAAAAATAATTTTGCAAATGTTATTCATTCATAATTAGAATCACTCTTCACATCCCTGGAGGTAAAATAATTGATAATACGTACATGTACCACCATGTCATTATGATATTATACTTTAATTCCCAGGTATCATTACTATTTAGTCAATATACTTAATTTTATCAACATGTTTTGTGCACATACATCAATATTTTTCAATCTAGATATATATCTGTATAGTACCACATTTTTAATATGATAAGCAATACCACAATAAGTCCTCACAAAATTATTTTTTCAATTTTTTTTTACATATACTCAGCAACATCATTAGATTTTCATTTTTAATACACTATTTCCATTAACTAATTATCATTTACACTATTAATGGGACATAATACTCATATGCTAAATCACTTGAAACTAATTCAGTATAACTGTAAAAAGCTGACAGGAAGATATCACCTGAGCATCTCTATGTAAAAAAAATTACCTCACAATCTCCTCAGCTCAGCAGAATAAGTTCTGTGTAAAAAGTTATAATTCAGCAGGTAAAAAAAAATATGAAAAGAAATGAACAGCAGCCAATCAGCATCAACAGTGCTGAGGTCATGAACTCTTTTACTGTTATCTTATGAGATTTGACTTAACTCTCATGAGATTTCATAGTAAACTTCCTTAAACTGAATAGGGAAACAAAAGCTCACTCCCTTAGCTGTCCCGGGACAAACATACTGATTTGCTGCTTAGAAGTCCTTTACAATGGGATGTGGCACTGAGAAACTTTTGAGGTAAAATATCTTTCTTTTTTACATAGAGATGTTCAGGTGATATTTTCTAGTCAGCTTTTTACAGTTATGCTGCATCACTTTCAAGTGTTTCAACATTTGGGTATCACGGCCCTTTAAGTAACAAATAATAAGTTGGATATACAATGTACTGTTTTTAACAACTTTCAAAAGGTTACAAATATAGGATACATTAGGGATCCTAATGTGTATTCAGCCATTTCTTCATTGTCCAAGGAAATAAAACATTTGCTGATTGAGGAAAAAGCGATTTGCATCTTTCAATTATAAACAACGGTCTCTTGATCTAATTTGCAACATTGTAAGTCAATTGCAGTGAACATTACCTCATGTAACACCAGCTGTTAAATAATTTCTGACAATATCTAAATTATGTAATTGTAAGCATGTTTTGATGTAACTTGTAACGTTGTAAGCTATTTTAGTGAACATTGTAATAAAAGCAATAAATAATTGTTTGTTAATACATATAAACAATGATCATCCAATCCGCTGTTTGCAGGAAGAACTATTATGTTTGCCACTGGCACTTTGCCCCATGTGTGACCGGGTATGTTAAACAATCTTTAACAGATAAACAACGCTCAGCCAATCGGTTACTAACAGGAAGTATTACTAAGTTTATTATAGTAATTCCCTGGAGTAATGGACAGTGGACTCTCATCACCTGTATGAAAGAATTAGGCCTTTAGGACTCTGTGTGTATGGGATCTCTTCCAAGCTTGCAATTAAACTTAGATTGCTACAGGGAATCTATTGGATATTGAGACTTCCCCCAATAAAATTCTATTAAATAATTTTGAAGGATCTATTGCCACTTTCATTTTTCAAGATTTTATAAAATTCCTGCAGCAAATAATCAGGGCCTGGGGATTTACCCAGATCTGACCCTTTTATAACCTTGTGATAAGGTCATTTAGTGCATCTAAGTTATTACTAGAGACTTTCGGTAAAGAGATTGAGTTCCAGAATTTGCCTTTAACCTCTTGACTGTTATACAATGTCTGGTAATAATCTACAAAAGATGTATGGAAAGTGTGTCCATCACTATAAAGTCTCTCATCTGAAAGCCAACTAGCCGCTAAATGCGTTCCTGTTTTATTTCCAAACCTGTAGAAGATTCCCTCTGTCTTAGTTATTGTAAAGCTAGCAGACTGTAGTATGTAGGTGCCCCTTAATTGTTTAACATTGTAATATTTTGCTCTATTAGCCAGAGTGAGATTGCACGAATACCTATTTTAGGCATTCCTAAGTTGCTTTAGTAGCAATTCAGTGTTAGATTTATGGACGCAAATAAGGAAACCCCTGTATGCCAGTCTGAACTACTCACAAGAACAATGTGGATGATATCAAGAAATGATCTATTCACACTAAGTTGTGTTTAGAGTATGATATGCATGTATAGTTTCTCACTACAGGGTTCTTATCTTGCCACACATCACCCAAGCACAACGCAGCCATAAACTTACACAAAATGCATGATTCTTCCTAATGGGGTCTGTGGGGCTATATTGAAATCACCTCCTACCGCAATCGGCATATGAGATTCATTTTTGTTAAACTTCACTACTGGGGAAAAAAAAAAGTGTGGTGCGCAGCTGTAATTAGCGGCCTTCTAATTACCAAAAAGCAATGGGAAAGCCATATATGTTTGCTATTTCTGAACAAAGGGGATCCCAGAGAAGGTTTTACAACCATCTGTGCCATGATTGCACAAGCGGTATGTAAATAATTTAAGTGAGAAACCTAAAGTTTGTGAAAAAGTTAACTTTTTTTTTTATTTGATCGCATTTGGCGGTGAAATGGTGGCATGGAATATACTAAAATGGGCCTAGATCAATACTTTGAATTGTCTACTAAACGAAAATATATAGTTTTTATAGATAAATAAAACAAAATCAAGACTCTATTTATGTTTAAATATAGTGATGACAAAATTACTAAAAAAAAGGTATTTTGGGGAAGTTTTAGTCTGAAATGCCCAGTCCTTAAGGGGTTAATAGACAGAGCTTAACACTTTGTGAAAGCTACTCAATATTTAGGGGTTGATTTACCAAGCAGCGGACCGCTGCTCCTTAACCTCATCCACCACCTCGGAGGTGGCAGAATGCAATCTTCCCGATCCGATTGGGATGATTGACACCCCCTGCTAGCGGCCACGAATGTGCAGGGGGGCAGCTAGCGGCTGCGAATCTGCAGGGGGCAGCATTGCACAAGCATTTCAACAGAAATGCTTGTGCAATGTTAAATGCTGACGGCGTATGCTGTCAGCATTTAGCAATGCCGGGCGGACATGATTTTCTGCAGCGATTCATGTCTGCCCGGCATTTGATAAATCGGCCACTTAGACTTAAAAAGACAGTCTACAGTTATCCATTCTACAGTTTTGCATAACCAAAGCGTTTATAGTAATATACTTTTTATGACTGTGATTAACTTGTATCTAAGCCTCTGCAGACTGCCCCTTATTTCAGTTCTTTTGACAAACTTGCATTTTAGCCAATCAGTGCTGACTCCTAGTTAACTCCACAGGAGTGAGCACAATGTTATCTATAAGGCACACACGAACTAGCGCTGTCTAGCTATAAACAAACTGTCAAAATGCACTGAGAAAGGAGGCGGCCTTCAAGGGCTTCATTAGCATGTGAGCCTACCTAGGAATAGCTTTCAACTAAGAATACAAAAAGAACAAAATAAATGTGATGATAAAGTAAATTGGAAACTTGTTTAAAATTGCATTCCCTATTTGAATCATGAAAGTTTAGTTTTGACTATACTGTCCCTTCAAGTGTGCTTAGGACATAATTGGACTCGAGCTATCAAATTGACATCTAAATAAATACAAAGTGCATTAGCACAGGTGAGCTCTACAGCACACTTTAGCAACATATAACTTTATTATGTAAAAAGATGAAATGCCACATCTTGTAATTTTACAGCATTTTCCTTGATGGCGACATCAAACTTTGTCTTCAGGTTTTAGAAGAATTTAATTGATTTTGATGCTGGCTATTTAAAAAATAAATGGGACAGTAGCTATTTCCTTTAAGAATGTAATTACAATACAATTAATTGGAGACTAAAAAGTATAAATGTTTCAGTAGCACACCTGATCAATAGGCTTCAAATATATATTTAACACTAAACATTAGCCTTTAGCTTAACTTCAGCATGGTCATAAATACTTTAAACATTTTAAATAAAGTAATGAATTATGGATCGACTGATCTAACTCATTGTAAATATAAGACTTCTTTTTCATCTGAAGTTGAAATGTAATATCTGTTAAACAGCAACAGCTTTGTTTCTGATTAGTGATTGCACCATAGACATTAAAGTATCATTGTAGAGAAATACCATGGTGATGGCTGTGTAAAGACTAAAATCTAATACAAAGAATTATATTCTACTGGAAATGATAAATGTAATTAAATATGTATGAATCTTAACACTGCTTTTTTAGTTTATTTTAAGTGTTAAACATATCACGTTAACTGAGAGCTTCCAGAATTACAGGTATTGAAATACAGTATAGCATGTGGTGCCCATTTATGCATAGTTGGACTTCAAGAAAAGAAGGAATTCAGATCACTACATGACACAGAGTAACGTGAACAGTTAATACAAATAAAGCCTCTTTATAAACTGTAATATAATGAACACATAGGGGTAGATTTATTAAGCAGCGGATGCTGCAATCTACCCCCGTAGTTTCTGACTCACCAGAAACTGAAGTTAAGAAGCAGCGGTCAAAAGACCGCTGCTCCTTAACTTCTCTGCCACCTTTTTGGTGGCGGACTTCAATCATCCCGAACAGATACGATTGGGAGGATTGACACCCCCTGCTAGCGATTGGCCGTGAATGTGCAGAGGGAGACATTGCACAAGCAGTTCACCAGAAATGCTTGTGCTACAGCGAATCATGTCCACCCTCCATATAATAAATCGGCCCCATGTAGTGATCATTCTAGAAGTGTATAACAACATAAAAAGTTACATTTATCCAAGCAGTGCATCGGGGGAGTCTACACTGGACCCTTTTCTGTATATCTTGTGTCTATATAGAGCATCAACTAGTTACACTCCTTCGAACCTTAAAAAAACCTGACAGCCCAAATTAATAGTTTACATATTAAAAAGGGAGGGCCAGATGAAACTATCTTGAGGGCCACATATGGCCCTGTGGCCGGTACTTTGAGACCACTGGCTAAAGGGATAGGAAAAAATATGCTTTCATGAGTCAGACAGAGCATTTCATTTTTAAATTCACTTTTATTATAAAATGTACTTCTCTTGAGTACCTTTGTTGAAAAGAATATACATATCCTCAGCAGCAGCAATGCACTACTGGGAGCTAGCTGTTCATTGGTGTAAGCAACAGTGCAATAAAAAATGTGCTAAGATATAAGAACATTTTCTTTTTGCACTATTACTGCTCTTTAAAGCAGGTTAAATCATCAAGCTCCTCATCTCCTCCCTTACTCTCAAGTACATGACTGGCCAAGCAAACAAGGGTTAGATTAAAAAACCCTTCAGCATCTGTTTAGCAGGACACTACAAAGAACACTGGTTATTATTATCAGGTATTTGTAGAGCGCCAACAGATTCCGCAGCGCTGTAAACATAGTCGGTATACAGGATAGCTTTTGCAGGGATCAAGTGAGTAGAGGGCCCTGCCGAGAGTTTCACTGTTGTAGTCGGCTCTTATGAAGGCGATCTGCAAACAGCTGGGCTCATAGGCTTACATTCTAAGGGGTTCAAGGGGAAAGCAATGGAGTTAGGAAAGGTTAATAAAGATGTTACACAGCCTGAAATTAGACAGATTACCACAGTGTGTTTAACCTGCTAACTGCTGTGTTGGGGGTGCTAGAATGGAAAACAATATGGGCTAGATTACAAGTGGTCCACTATTGACTGCACAAGGTTTATAAGTTCAGCGGCGGTTTGATTATCACAAGCTTTTGAAGAATTTTGCATCCTATCTTTTCAATGGGCCGCAAAAAATGCTATTCTGCACTCGTATTATAGGTTGCTGGGTAATAAGTGTCCAAGCTATTGAGAGAATTTCAAGATTTTTTAACCACAGCTCCCACCTCTGATTAAATAATTGGGCTTCTATGTTTTCAATACGTTTAATCTTCATATGGTCAAGAATCATTACTAAGGTGCTCACATAGGTCTAGTGTAATAGAAATTAAACAAACACCAGAGCCAATATGTCCAAGATGACCAACTTAGCCTATCTGGCCGTTCTTGCCTTTTTGATCACCATTGTGTAGCCGTGCTCTTTTGATTGACTAATTGACCTGAGTTTGTTTATTCACTCGCTTGTAGACAACTCTGTCTCAACACAATCATATGTGCCAGCCATCTTGCCCATCCATGCTGGGTGTGTGCACTCACTGATGCTGTGGTTTTTGACATCTAGAGCATCTATACACAGTTTATTATTAGTTTATATCATGTCATAAAGGATGGCTCAAGGCAATTTCACTGTCGTAATCGGGAAGTTTATAAACACCATCCTAAACAAGTGACATCCTGTCATAGGGTTCCCTCACTCAGAGAATGCTTGGCCTGATCTCAAAAGTGACTAATATAATATGGGGGCATACCCAATGTGTGGGGGACAATACACTGCACCCATATTGCTCTGCGGTTACCGTGGAGCCAGCAAATGGCATATTGCATCCGCCAACACTTTCATTATATCAATGTCCATTTTGTGTGCAATGGCAACATGCACATTGGGAAAATGTTTGTGGAGTAACCTGGATCCACTCATGACTACCATATCTTCAGACACTCGTCTGTGTGGTCACAGTTGGAGGCCACAAAGTAGCATCATGGATAGATCAGCATTCAGTACTAATGCACAGAATGCATACATACATTTACAAAGAACAGTACAGGATTGGATGTCCCTTTAAAATGCACTCAGACATATGTGTGTACTAAATATGTGTCAACCAAGGTTTATTTTAATAATTTTAAATATCTATAATGTTCTTTACATCAATAAGCACACTGCCATGCATTATCACATCCGCAGCAGCACAGCTACATAGGGATTCTGTAGGCCCTGCACACTGACAAAAGCATGACAAGGCAAGAGAGGTATTTCAACGCGCTGTGCGCCAAAAGTACACTCAATCACTGACAGCACAGAAGGCTGGTGGCAGGGCCAGCAGCAACAGTAGCGGTATCTTCACAGCGAAACTACAAGCATAGGACACTGATACTGGTAAACCCGAAGAATGTTGATTTCATCTTCATAGAACCAAAGACCTTCAGAGGATAAGCAAACTCTATTTATGTGTTTCACATGCATGCTACTGTGTTAGAGACAAGACAGGGGCAGGTATTTGGACACAAGAATTGAGCCCATTATTTTAGGGACTTCATGGTTTGTATTGGAAGATTTAGTCATACATTAATTTTTACATATCTTACTTTTCAATTAAGGTAAGCCTTTGGTGGCATGATATTCCCTGAGATAATCTGCAATGGATCATATTAATGAATCAGACATATCAAGAAGATGTGGAAAAACTTTGGAAAACATCTTTTGCAACAACTAAAAGGTTTGTGTTCTTTGTAAACTTAGTATAATGACAGAATATAAATTTAGCCCTGCACAACTCAGTGACTCATATGTACAGCTAGCAAAAGAGAAAACACAAATTGTAGAATTAAAATGTGGTGCAAAACATGTTGCCCCCCCCCCCAAGAATAACCCAAAACAAATAAAGAAGTCAATCAAAAGAAAGATTGATTCTTTTTTTTTTACTAAAGTGCCGAGTATGAAAAAAACGTTTGTTTTTTTAACTTTATTTTTATTGAGGTTATAAAATTTACAAATGGATGCAAGGTTACCATACAGTCTTAAAATTGAGTATATGAGACCATTTTTGTACAGATGCGAATATATATGAATTATGATATGTAGTATAGCATTATAAAGCTTACACAAAATAAAAATATAGACTACAACAATATACATTGTATATGGCAAGAAATAGAACTATGAAAGAAATTTCCTGGTCATCAACACATCAGTTTGTGAATAAGCAGCAAGCATTCTTAACATCAGACCTTTTTTATAGTTTAAATCCGACTGTCTCCCAGTATCGTAACCAGCCGCTCTTAGGCCATGACCGTTGAGAGTGTAAATAGATGGGAGTAGTGATATCAAGTTTACAGGAATAGGGAATATAGTTAGGAGATCAAGGGCAGACTACAATATATTAGGACTAGCAATGGGTGGTGTGTGGGTTTAGATAGAGATCATGTTTTGGTTTGGATAATGGTTAGTGAAAGAATTAGAAGTTATGGAAGATCACAGCACCTGAAAAACTTTTTGTAGGCAGTCGCCTTTGTGTTAAAATGTTCACTTCTAATAATAGTTTAGGGAAATTAATTGTAGGCTATATTTTCCTGTGTTTGCAATGTAAACAGTGTTAAGGGGGGGGGGGAGCGGAGTTAATAGCTAGAAATGGGAGCTCTTAATGAGATAAGGGCAATGAGTAAAATTAGAGTGCTGAGTAGCATAAGACAAGTATAATTACAGCTCTCAAGCTATAAATGATCGATTACAACAGGTACATAATATCTATATTTTAGACAAACATTACAAAATAAGCACTGGAAAAACTCTCAATTTACATTATATACACTAAGGATCTTGTTGATAAAAAGTAGAATTCGTATAAGAGGTCCCTCCTCCAGAATAATGTATCACAAAATATAAACTATAGTGTATTGGCTACGAAAATTTAAAGTCACAATTACCTAACTGATAAAAATATTAACTGGGTGCCAGCTGAATGGTGTTAGGAACTCATATAGCGCAAAAGTATATTGGAGCTTAATTTAGCTTAGGGCTAAGATTTAGCCTCACCAACTATATTATATTGGGAAGAGAAATTTATATTGAGCAAGCAGAGTACTGCAACTAGATTTGTATGTGGTAGGCAGTAGAAATATCAAATATATCCGTGTAGGACTATAACCAGAATAGCTAATAGAATATACATACTCTTGCATCTAACTTCAAAATACCTCAGAAAACAAATGTATAATAAATATCTTAACAATAAGTTTGGGACTAAAATGAACAACCCCACCAATTATATGACATAGGAGACTAAATACCTCAGCAAACATAGAGTATGAGCAATAAATGACTTAAAGGGACAGTCTACGCCAGAATTTTTATTGTTTTAAAAGATAGATAATCATTTTATTAACCATTCCCCAGTTTTGCATAACCACACCAGTTATATTAATATATGTTTAACCTCTGGGATTACCTTTATATCTAAGCCTTTGCAAACTGCCCCCTTATCTCAGTGCTTTTGACAGACATGCAGTTCATCCAATCAATGCAGATTCCTAAATAACTCCATGGGAGTGAGCACATTGTTTTCTATATGACACACATGAACTAGTACTGTCTAACTGTGAAAAACTTTCAAAATGCTCTGAGCTAAGAGGCGGTTTTCAACAGTTTAGAAATCAGTTTGAGCCTACCTAGGTTTAGCTTTTCAAAAATACCACCAAGGGAACAAAGCAAATTGAATGATAAAAGTCAATTGGAAAGTTGTTTACAATGTCATGCCCTATCTGAATCATGAAAGTTTAATTTTGACTAGACTGTCCCTTTAACAATAGATTTGCTCAGATATAGAACAATATTAGGATATTCTAAATAAACATTCCTTGTAGGGTTTTTGTAGACATATGCTGACTCTCTATATACCTGTCAGGATGCCAGGAATCAGACTGAGACGAGAAGTGCAAAAATAATCACACCTTTATTAATAGCAAAAAATAAAAAGTCCACAAGTCAAATAACAAGCCAGGAATCAAAACCAGAGTTGGTAGTCAGACGAGCCGAGTCAGGAGCCAAAGCGAGTAGTCAGACCAGCCGTAATCAGGAACAAGGAGAACAGCAGAGTCAGGAACAAGCCAGGGATCAGGAACCAGAAGGGACGTCAGACAGCCAGGTAATACACAGGAGCTCTCACAAACAGGTCTGAGACAACGCAAGGGCAAAGCATACTGAACAGAGGCCCTTTAAATAATAAGTGATGACATCACAATTCTGAGACGGCATCCTGTCTCACAAGGATGATGTACACCAGTCTGGCCATAAAAGGAAGTGCAGGAAATGAGCAGCATCACACAGTATGCACCTGTCAGGGTGCCAGGAATCAGACTGAGACGAGAAGTGCAAAAATAATCACACCTTTATTAATAGCAAAAAATAATTAAAAATCCACAAGTCAAATAACAAGCCAGGAGTCAAAACCAGAGCTGGTAGTCAGACGAGCCGAGTCAGGAGCCAAAGCGAATAGTCAGACGAGCCGGAATCAGGAACAAGGAAAACAGCAGAGTCAGGAACAAGCCAGGGATCAGGAACCAGGAAGGACATCAGGCAGCCAGGTAATACACAGGAACTCTCACAAACAGGTCTGAGAAAAAGGCAAAGCATACTGAACAGAGGCCCTTTAAATAATAAGTGATGACATCACAATTCTGAGACTGCATCCTGTCTCACATGGATGATGCACACCAGTCTGGCCATAAAAGGAAGTGTAGGAAATGAGCAGCATCCCCCACAATGCACCATAGTCAGGAATAGAGGTGAGTAAAATGGCTGCCAGCAGCACATGGCAAACAAAACAGGGAAAAAACCCTGTCAGTACCCTCCCCTCAACGACCCCTCCCCCACGGGAGGACAAAAGGCTTATTGGGGAAACGGGCATAGAAGGCACGGAGGGGGGCGGGAGCATGAACATCAGAGGAGGGAACCCATGAACGCTCCTCCGGACAGTAGCCCCTCCAGTGAACCAAATACTGTACACGGCCCCTGGACATACGAGAGTCAATAATGCTGCTGACCTCATACTTCTCATGGTTGTCAAAAAAGATAGGACGGGGAGGAGGCAACACAGTGGTAAACTGATTACAAACCAATGGTTTCAAGAGGGAGACATGAAAAACATTGGAGATGTGCATTGCAGGAGGAAGGTCAAGAGCACAGGCCACAGGATTGACTCGTCGGAGTATTCGAAAAGGACCAACATAATGGGGAGCCAGTTTATTGGAAGGCACATGAAGGTTCAAGTTGTGGGAGTACAGCCAAACTCTCTAACCAACCTGGTAGGAAGGCACAGGCAGACGCCTACGATCAGTTTGAAACTTTTGGCGCTGCATAGAACTATGGAGGCAATCCTGAATCTGCACCCACGTTGAACGGAGTTGCCGGAAATGCTTCTTCAAAAGCCGGAATACCCTGAGACATGAATAAATTGGGCAACAAGGATGGTTGAAACCCATAATTCGCAATGAACGGGGATAACTTGGAGGAAGCATTAACAGCACTATTACGAGCAAACTCTGCCCAAGGTAACAGTTCAGACCAATTATTGTGGTGATCTGATACATAGCAACGGAGGAACTGTTCCAGAGCTTGATTAGACCATTCCACAGCCCCATTGGATTGAGGGTGATATGCCAAGGAGAAGGAAAGCTGGATCCCCATTTGAGCACAAAAGGAACGCCAAAATCTGGAGACAAACTGGCTACCCCGGTCCGACACTATCTCCTTGTGTAACGCATGTAAACGGAAGACCTCCCGGACAAAAATTGAAGCAAGCTCCTAAGCGGTAGGCAACTTCTTCAAGGGAATGCAATGTGACATTTTAGAAAAACGGTCAACCACCATAAGGATAACAGTATTGCCATTGGAAACAGGGAGCTCGACAATGAAGTCCATGGAAAGATGTGTCCAAGAACGCTCACCATTAGCAATAGGTTGAAGAAGACCCACAGGAAGACGTAGAGGAGTCTTATTCTGTCCACAAACTGAGCAGGAGGCAACATACGCAGCAACATCAGAACGAAGACCTGATCACCAGAATTGTCGAGTGACAGACCAAATAATTTGGTTCTTGCCTGGGTGACCTGCGGCTTTAGGATAGTGGTAAGTGTGCAAAAGTTTAGTTCGAAGATTCTCAGGAACAAAACACTTACCACTAGGTTTCTCAGGAGGTGCATTGGTTTGTGCAGCCAGGATCTCCTCCCCCAAGGGAGAAGTTAAATCAGTACGTATGGTAGCCAAAATATGGTCAGGAGGTATAACTGGAGTAGGTACAGACTCCTCCTTGGACAGAGGCGAAAATTGTTGAGAGAGGGCATCAGCCCTAACATTCTTACTACCAGGCAGGTAGGAGACCACATAATTGAACCGAGACAAAAATAGCGCCCATCTGGCCTGTCGGGGCGACAAACATTTTGCTTCAGATAGATAAGTTAAATTCTTGTGGTCAGTAGGAATGAGCACTGGCACGCTAGTACCCTCGAGTAGATGCCTCCATTCCCTGAGTGCCAAAATTATGGCCAGTAATTCCCTGTTGCCAATTTCATAATTGCACTCCGCTGGAGACAATTTCTTAGAGAAGAAACCCCAAGGATGCAAGGAACCGTCAGGCATAGGACGTTGAGACAAGAGGGCACCTACTCCAGTCTCAGATGCATCAACCTCAAGAACGAAAGGCAGGACAAGGTTAGGATGAGCCAAAACTGGAGCGGCAGCAAAGGCAGTCTTAAGACTATCAAAGGCCTTAATGGCAGTAGGTGACCAATGGAGTGGATCATTCTCTTTACCGGTCATGTCTGTGATAGGTTTGACCAAGGAAGAAAAGTTTTTAATAAACTTTCTATAGTAATTGGCGAGCCCCAAAAAACATTGAATAGACCGAAGACCAACTGAGCGAGGCCACTGCAGAACTGCAGATAACTTGTCAGGATCCATGGAGAACCCTGCAACGGAGATAACATAACCTAGGAAGGTTACTTGAGTCTGATGGAACTCACATTTCTCGAGTTTACAAAACAGGCCGTTCTCACGTAGTCTCTGAAGAACCCGTGTAACATCAGAACGATGAGCCTCAAGTGTGGGTGAGTGTATGAGGATGTTGTCTAAGTACACCACAACACACTGTTGCAACAAATCTCGTAGGACATCATTAATAAGTTCCTGGAAAACAGCAGGAGCAATACATAGGCCAAAGGGCATTACAAGATACTCATAATGCCCGCTCCTGGTGTTAAATGCTGTTTTCCATTCATGGCCCTCCTTGAGCCTAACGAGATTGTACGCTCCTCTCAAATCAAGCTTAGTAAAGACCGTAGCTCCCTTGAGGCGGTCAAAGAGTTCCGTAATGAGCGGAATAGGGTAAGCATTCTTAATGGTAAGACGATTAAGACCCCTATAATCGATGCATGGTCTTAACTCGCCACCCTTTTTCTTCACAAAGAAGAAGCCAGCCCCTGCAGGAGAGCAGGATTTGCGGATGATCCCCCGCGACAGAGCATCGGCAACATATTCCTCCATAGCACAATTCTCCGCAACAGATAGAGGGTAAACCCGGCCCGAGGAGGAATGGCTCTGGGTTGCAGGTCTATGGCACAATCGTAAGACCAGTGAGGAGGCAATGTACTGGCACGCACATTGTCAAAAACGTCTATGAATTCTCGGTACTCCTCTGGCAATTGAGATACCGAAGAAGTGCACAAAACTTTAACTGGTTTCTGAAGACAAGTGGAAATACATTGCGGAGACCACGACAAAATTTCGGACCTGCGCCAGTTGAGACTGGGATTGTGCTTTTGGAGCCAGGGATAGCCCAGAACAACCTGGAGAGCCCCAACAGCCATGGATAACGGAGCAGTTTCATGAGTAACGAGTGCTGGCTGAAGGGGCCTGCCATCAATGGCCTCAATAGCAAGCGGAACGGACCGAGGCAAAACAGGAATGGAATGCTTTGATACAAAAGCACTGTCAATGAAATAGCCCGCAGCACCGGAGTCAACAAGAGCCTGGGTGACTATGGAGGAGTCCACCCAGGAAAGGACAAGCGTGACCAAAGGTCTCTCCTTTAACGGTTCCGGGGACGAGGATAAACCACCCAAGGTCTGCCCCAGACAGGACCTTAGGTGTGAGCATTTCCCGGCCGTGTAGGACAAGACTTCAAAAGGTGGCCCTGTAACCCACAATAGAGGCAGAGCCCCTCCCTCCTCCTAAAGGCCCTCTCCACTGTGGAGAGACGCATGAATCCCAACTGCATCGGCTCAGCAGTACCTGGTGACTCGGGACCAGGAGGCATGGGTGGGAACGAACATGTAGGGGACAACGGAACAGGAGGCTTCCGCAAGCGCTCCTTGCAAGAGGGCCTCTCTCTGAGTCTGATGTCAATTAGGATAAAAAAAGACACCAATGCCTTGAGATCCTCTGGTAAATCTCTGGCAGCAACTTCATCTTTAATCGCATCAGAGAGCCCATGAAAGAAGGCGGCAACAAGGGCTTCATTGTTCCAACCTACCTCTGCGGCAAGCGTACCAAACTCAATGGCATACTGAGCAACAGATCTTGTACCTTGCTGAATGGACATGAGTCGTTTAGCAGCAGAGGAGGAGCAAGCCGGAACATCAAATACCCTTCAAAAGGAGGCCACAAATTCAGGGTAATTTGAAATCACAGGTTTATTAGTCTCCCACAAGGGATTAGGCCAGGCAAGAGCTGTGTCAGAGAGTAATGAGATGAGAAATCCCACCTTAGCTCTGTCAGAGGGAAACGCCTGAGGTAAAATCTCAAAATAAATGCCCACCTGGTTCAAAAACCCTCTGCACTGATTAGGATCGCCTCCATATCGCTGAGGTAGAGGTGCAGAACCGGACATGCTCCTGGTAGGACTAGGTGCAGCAGCGGAAACAGGAGCAACCATTACTTGCGGGACACTTTGGTCCAAATGTGCAGTGCGAGTCAGCAGGGTTTGCAGGGCTAGTGCAAATTGATCCAAGCGGTGATCCTGTTCATCCATCCTGGAAATTATGGCAGGTAAAGGTGGATTATTACCACCATCAGGATTCATGGCCCTTTCGTAATGTCAGGATGCCAGGAATCAGACTGAGACGAGAAGTGCAAAAATAATCACACCTTCATTAATAGCAAAAAATAATAAAAAGTCCACAAGTCAAATAACAAGCCAGGAATCAAAACCAGAGCTGGTAGTCAGACGAGCCGAGTCAGGAGCCAAAGCGAGTAGTCAGACGAGCCGGAATCAGGAACAAGGAGAACAGCAGAGTCAGGAACAAGCCAGGGATCAGGAACCAGAAGGGACGTCAGACAGCCAGGTAATACACAGGAGCTCTCACAAACAGGTCTGAGACAACGCAAGGAAAAAGCATACTGAACAGAGGCCCTTTAAATAATAAGTGATTACATCAAAATTCTGAGACTGCATGCTGTCTCACACGGATGATGTACACCAGTCTGGCCATAAAAGGAAGTGCAGAAAATGAGCAGCATCACACAGTATGCACCAGACTCAGCAAGAGAGGTGAGTAAAATGGCTGCCAGCAGCACATGGCAAACAAAACAGGGAAAAAAAAACTGTGTTAATAAACTCTCCAGAGTACACTATACAGTCTCAGAGGCTAGAAGAAAACTCCTAAAGCAGATAATGTTACAATGAACTGATATTGGGACAAAGAATTGTGAACATTAATATACAGCATTTGTGCTTAGGGTAAGTAACTATGCGGTTAGGACATATATAGAAACAATCTGTATTCCCTATTATTCATACTTTAGAAATCCCTATAGACTGTAATTATATTTATGATAATGGTATACTATTAGAATGTATGAGCCAGCATAAACTCATTATTAAACGATACACAATATGTAGCAAAGATATCAAACTATCAATGAAGTTAGGTAAATTAATACATTTGCAAAATGGTATTTCAGATCTGTAATCATCATATTCTCTTGCACTAAGAATCCTAAGGAGTGTCACCATTATCAAGAGTTTGAGACATAAACCAACAATTATATCTAGCGAGTAACAAAAAGTCAACTCCGACATTAACCTGGGTTTCAAAGGACTGTCCCATGTACTTCATGTTCACTTCACCCTACTCCAGTTTTATCATTAGGGCGCCAGACTGGAACAAATATAAGATGCAACACTACAAGCTCTAAAGGCGGAAGCTTTTGTCTTATGGCAGCCATTCCTTCTTCTGTTTTCTCCCTCAGTTCCAAAGACAGCTATCGTTGAGCCTCTGGTCTCTGTGTGTAGCCAGTAACACACTCAGCCGCCTCACTCCGGGATCCTGAGCTGCTGCTCCGCTGCCTTGAACTGCTTGTTGCTTTCCATTCAGCCCAATGCAAGCCAAAGTAGATGATGTCGCTTCCGTCGTAGAAGTAGCCCAGTTTTTGAGATCCAGTACAACTGTCGTGCTACGTGTCTGGTTGGGGAGGGTATGCAGTAATCTCTGTTGCCTGTCTTCCTGTGGTTCAGCTGCTCCTTCCATAGAGGTCCCATGCACGTAATAGTGTAGTGTTGCAGTCACTGCTTCCTCCACACGATTGAGTTATGCAGAAAGAAGTGTCTGAAGGGTCTTGTAGGACAGTTTCACCATGCTTGCAATATTCAGGGATTGTCACTCTGGTAATTGTACTCAATGCCTTGCAGAAAGATCGACTGCTGGTCTCACAGAGGCTCAAACTTCTGTTCCATTAGTAGCTTCTCCCCTAACAATGGCGTCCATAATTAGCTACCTTATGGCTTTGCCATAGCCCTTGAGATAGATATTGTTCCCAGACTAGACTCCAAAGTAATTTCCACATAGTACAGTATAAAGCCTTAAGTAGATATACCCAAATAATATAATAAGTATCATTAAAATCCCTGTTATGGCTTTTAAAGGATCTAATATGTCATGAGCTCTTAATGTGCATGTCTTGCGCTTCAGCAGCCGGCTCCGCCCCCCATGAAAAAACTTTTTTATTAAAAAAAAAAAAACATAATTCTACATAAACACGTCATGATTTACATTTTCTAAAAGGAAAAAATCTTCTGCAAGTCACCCATAAACGTAACTGAATTTGTCTACTATGATTTTTTCGGATTCTTTTAAAATTATTATGCACATATTTCCTTAAACGGCCAGTAAATCTAAAAAATAATGTTATATAATTCTGCACATAGTGCAGAATTATATAACATTATAATAGCAGCAGCTTTATAAAACCTAATATTCCCTGTGAATTTTTATAAAAAAATACTGTTTTCCAGACCCGCTCTCTGTGCTCTTCTGAGCGGGTCTGGTTTTTACACAGAGCGCATCTGGCCAGCTGTCTAGTCACAGCCCATCCTGACCGCGCCATTACACTCAGTGCAGTGTCCTTCGTACGTTGTACTAAGAGCAGGATTATATGTAAGAAATCTAATTCCATCTTGGCAGGTGAACTCCTAAACAGGTGGTATTTGGAGTGTGACGTTATCGTGGAAATCACTACTAAGAAATATCACTGGAGTAAGGAGGCTGTGTCACGGATATCAGACGGCTAAGGCTACCCCCCACCCCCCTACAACCTCACCCCTGTTGTTTCTCTGTGGTTTTGGGCTCCTCAGAGCAACCACCATCTCTGGAAGCTGTTTGTTTGCTTTGTGCTGGCTTGTTTCTGTGTTCAGAGAAAACTTGGTGTATGACCAGGAAAACCCTCCTAGGCTGGCCGGGCTCCTGGAACTCCCGGTCGGCTGCCTTACAACGGACACCCGCCTAACCCCTCTCAGGCTGGCCAGGCTCCTGGAACTCCAGGTCGGCCACAGGACAGCAGAACACCGCTAACTTTAACCCAGGTCGCTCCAGTAACCATGTGCCCCAGAGCTCCGCTCTTTTGGGGATTAGTGGCCCCTGGGGAGTACAAGGGGTGGGGGAATTGCTGGAGGGGAGCTCCTTTTGGAACTGGGGGTTTTGGACACCCCTAACCCCATAACTTTAACGGACTGTAACTCCGGTCCCCAGTAACGAATCATGCTGATTTTTGGACTGTGGCATCTGGGGACCAAGAGCTTTAAAATGACACACTGGTAGTGCTGCCGCTCCACCGGGATCACCCAAAACCGCCACCCCTATGTATTGGGATTATGTGAGACTGTGGCTCCTATGGAGGTGCCGGGCTGTCTAGAGGGGCGGGAATGGCGGGAAAATAGTGGGATTGTCCAGGGTCTTATCAAGATGAGCTGACTGTATAAAAGGAGTGTGTGTTTTCAATAAAATCAGTTCCTGTTAAACCTGAATGCTAGGCTGTCTAGTTATTTGGGTTTGCTCCAGCTAAAATCACTTTTCCTGGGCTACATAGCAGCCTGTTCCAGGTAGAGGAAGGACACTCTGACAGAGCTACCTAGTCTGGTAGCTGGAATCTGCCACAGGGTGGGACCCTGAGTACTGGTGCTGTCGGGCATCAGGGGTGGCTACAGGCTGTGGTCACTTGCCAGCTACATAGCTGCAATCGGCAGGGAGGAAGCAGGACTCGTTTGGTGGAGCTACCCTAGTCAGGGTAGCTGGGGGGTATCCGTCACATTGGCTGGCAGCGGTGGGATCTGCTTCTTTTACAAGGCTCCTGCTGACAGAGGAGACGAACCACAGTAGCCGGTAAATATGGAGGCAGAGTTCCTAGGGAGAGTACAAAAGATGCTGACTGGAACAAAGGATCCTTGTTCGGAACAGGACGTTCTGACATGGAGGAACCTTGCCCTCCGAGACCTTTGGTGGGAGGCTCTGCAACAGGAGCAGGAAAATCGAAAGGTCCTCCCCACGAATGACGAGATTCCGGGTATGGTGGACCGTGAGGCTGCCTTTCCTGGGAGAACAGCCAAAGAAGGAATGGCTAGCTGTTCTATATAGACTGATCCAGCAAGAGATGTGGGTGGAGAACGGCTATCGAGTCCTCCAATGGCTCGCTATGCAAGCGCAGCCATGGCTGGAGGAAGGATCCCCCACAGAGGGCTTTGGCTTCGGCGGCCCTGGATTGTTGTTTACAAAAAGGACAGAGGACCCACAGTTTGGGAGCGAGACAGACCAGGGTCTAGAGGATATCTCTTGGCTCCAAGAGGAACTGCTGGATCTCTTGGAGGAGACCTGGCTGCTGGACGATCTGGATTTTATAATTGACCAGGAAGAGGCACTGGTCAAGGAATACAAGAGGCTGCTGGATCTCGCTAAGCAGCGTGCCAGGGGCATACAGATCTGGGGTGCAGCCCTCTGGGATTCATGGAGCTTGACTGTGGAGGAGTGCCAGCAAAGAGAAAGGGAACCAGGGCTCCTGGATCCTGATCAGCAGTCTGGTTCTGAGATTATAGACTTGGACAAGGGAGAGATGGATGTTGATAACTCTCCCCAGCAGCAGAAACCCTTCCTGGGAGAGGAGACAGTCGGTCTCCCTCCCCAGCGGCAGAGCCAGGAGCGAAGACAGTCGGTCTCTCTCCCCAGCGGCAGAGCCATCCCCTGGGAGCGGAGGTAGTCTTCCTCCCTCCCCGTAAACAGAACCCCTTCCCGGGAGAGGAGACAGTCGGTCTCTCTCCCCAGCGGCAGAGCCAGGAGCCGGGAGAGGAGACAGTCGGTCTCTCTCCCCAGCTTCAGAGCCAGGAGCCGGGAGAGGAGACAGTCGGTCTCTCTTCCCAGCGGCAGAGCCATCCCCTGGGAGCTGAGGTAGTCGTCCTCCCTCCCCTTACAGAGAAGCCCTTGCAGGGAGAGACGGGTATCGATATATCTCCCCAGTGGCCGAATCCCTTTCTGGGAGAGGAGACAGTCTGTCTCTCTCCCCAGTGGCAGCACAGTTTTCCATGGAGCGGAGGTAGCAGACCTCCCTCCCCAGCAGTATATCTCCTTCTCGGGAGAGGAGACAGACGGTCTCTCCCCTCAGTAGCTTGGCAGGGACTATACCCTTTTCTTGTCCTGGAGTATATCTTACAGGGGGCAGGCCAGGGGGGTACCCGCTCATGCAGTTGGTGCCACAAGTTTGGGCACCCGAGTTTTGCCTGCCCCACCAAGGAGCCACTTCCACCAACAGTCTGGGGTGGGTATACAGCCGGGAAACCAGTATTGGCTTTGTTTGTGGGTGGGTCAGCCAGTACTCAACAGAGTGTCACAGAGGGAAACAGTTTGGCCATGGAACTTAAGGACACTGGAACTTGTGGAACAGCAATTGTTTGGGAGCCGGCCTTAGCAAACTTGTTTGGGACTTTGCATTTTGTGACTATCCCTGCACCCAGGGCGCAGGGTATAAGCACCAGCATAAACCCCCCAGGATGCCCCAAGCTCAGGAGAGATGGGATTACCTCTCTCAGCAACCGAGAAGTGGAGGGCCACTGTCGGACAGCCCCAGGCCGACCCGTTAAGGGTCTAGCCGGGTCTGCCGAACTGGAGGGGGGAGATGTCACGGATATCAAACGGCTAAGGCTACCCCCCACCCCCTACAACCTCACCCCTGTTGTTTCTCAGTGGTTTTGGGCTCCTCAGAGCAACCACCATCTCTGGAAGCTGTTTGTTTGCTTTGTGTTGGCTTGTTTTTGTGTTCAGAGAAAAGTTGGTGTATGACCAGGAAAACCCTCCTAAGCTGGTCGGGCTCCTGGAACTCCCAGTCGGCTGCCTTACAACGGACACCCGCCTAACCCCTCTCAGGCTGGCCAGGCTCCTGGAACTCCAGGTCGACCACAGGACAGCAGAACACCCGCTAACTTTAACCCAGGTCGCTCCAGCAACCATGTGCCCCAGAGCTCCGCTCTTTTGGGGATTAGTAGCCCCTGGGGAGTACAAGGGGTGGGGGAATTGCCGGAGGGGAGCTCCTTTTGAAACTGGGGGTTTTGGACACCCCTAACCCCATAACTTCAACGGACTGTAACTCCGGTCCCCAGTAACGAATCATGCTGATTTTTGGACTGTGGCATCTGGGGACCGAGAACTTTAAAATGACAGCCTGGAAGTGCTGCCACTCCACCGGGATCACCCGAAACTGCCACCCCTATGTATTGGGATTATGTGAGACTGTGGCTCCTATGGAGGTGCCGGGCTGTCTAGAGGGGCGGGAATGGCGGGAAAATAGTGGGATTGTCCAGGGTCTTATCAAGATGAGCTGACTGTATAAAATCAGGACGAACCAAAGTAGATGGAAGCAAACACCTTGAGTTAAAACTTCAAACTTTTATTAGGAAAAAGTTAAAATCCAGGAGGGATGGCACACAAGGAATTCAGCATACGCGTTTCGGCTACACGCCGTAATCACTACTGATAAAAACATTACACACATGTGCATTTAAAAAGGGTGTACTGAACACCCATTGGTAAAACAAGGAAATCACTTTTCCTGGGCTACATAGCAGCCTGTTCCAGGTAGAGGAAGGACACTCTGACAGAGCTACCTAGTTTGGTAGCTGGAATCTGCCACAGGGTGGGACCCTGAGTACTGGTGCTGTCAGGCATCAGGGGTGGCTACAGACTGTGGTCACTTGCTAGCTACATAGCTGCAATTGGCAGGGAGGAAGCAGGACCCGTTTGGCGGAGCTACCCAGTCGGGGTAGCCGGGGGGTATCCATCACAGGCTGCTTTTGCAGCTGCTCCCACCTTTGAGAGATAGAAGATTTGCACAGAATCATGGACTACAGAGGTACTGTAAAGTATATTTCTTTTTAATGACACAATGAGTCCATGGATCATCTTAATTACTATTGGGGAATACCACTCCTCCCCTGCAGGAGGCGGCAAAGAGCATCACAGCAAAGCTGTTAAATATCACCTCCCTTCCCTCACAACCCAGTCATTCTCTTTGCCTACGTTACGTAAGTGCAAGGAGGTGGTAAATTAGGTGTTAGAAAAAGAGCTTCAATCAAGAGTTTATTATTTTTAAAGTAGTACAGGATTGTGCTGCTTTGCCCTGGGGTGTAGCCGTAGTCCATATCAGTCTCTTCAGTAGAGCAGTGGTGGCTTTAGAGCAATGGGAACTGGTTGGACATAATTCTCCCACTGCGCCTCCCATGTTTTATGCTGCCCTAACTCCTAAAGCCTGAGTGACATTACTCAGTCTTTTATTTCTCCACAGGTCAATGTGAGGGAGAGGACCTCTCAAGCCTGTGAGCTGCCTTGCTGTCAGGCAGAAGTACGAGGTAAGTGCTACTTTATTTTTTCTGGGGTAGCAAAACGACACTCAGAAAGAAGCGAGCACGTTATTACAAGCCTAATACACAAAATAAAGGGCACAGGAAAAAAGGGGGCACTTTATTGTTGGTGGGACACTGTAAACTCTCCTAGGCTGGAGAGGACTTTGGACAGCATTAGATTGCAGGCACTGGGGCTGGAAGAGAAGCAATAAACTAAATAGCTCTGGTGGTTAACATCTCCCGGCGGTTTAACTTTGCAAGATGCCGACCGGGAGATTATTTCCTTTATGGCAATGCCCATGATGGGCGGATTCATTGCGCCTCAGTCTGGGACACATTGGAATAAGAGTTCGTCAGGGTTTACCTAGAAACACATGGTCCGTGCAATAATGCGTTTCTAGGACCGGACAACGACTGAATTCCTCTTCTGCAGAGTTCCGGATCATCTTCTGAATTATAAGGGGAAGATTTGCTCCGGTTTTTGCGAGTCAGGTAGGCACTTCAGCAAAGTTGCTGAGGTGTAGAGGTGTGATATTGCTTTTAATTTGTAGATTTGCTAATATGACAGGCTTCAGTAAAAAAGTTACACGTTTAAATTTAAAGAGACAGTAACGTTTTTTTCACTTTAAATTTTTTTTAATAAATGTAAGGTTTTTATATGATAATTTAACAATTGTGAACCAGTTTGGACCAAGGGGCCTTGCAAGATGTTACTTGCTCCTTGTGTTTTGATGCCAATGTGGAACCACCAATCCCTTTCTGTTCCTCATGTATTGAGAGGACTTTAAATTATAGGGGGAATAATTTTTCAGAGCCAACTTTTTCTAAAGCGGATGTTGTCCAGGAGTCTACTGTTGAGGTTCAATATATGCCACAGCTTTCTCCTCAAGCGTCCCAAATGTTACCGCCCTCACATGCAGTGCCCTGCGCTTCATCCCAAACTCCCGCTGGAGTTACTTTAAGGGACATCACTTCTATCATGTCTTCTACAATTTCAGATGCGTTGTCTGCTTTTCCAATATTGCAGGGAAAGCGTAAGAGGAAAATAAGACATTCAGTAAGCGAGGTTTCTGACGCAGTTGTTGCTATTTCGGAGGCCCCCTCCCAGAAGCCTGAGGAGGAGGATACCATAGTAGCATCTGAAGGTGAAATTTCAGATTCGGACAGTGTAATTTCTCTTACTGATACTGAAGTTGTATCTTTCTGGTTTAAGCTAGAACATCTCCGTCTGTTACTTAAGGAGGTTGTAGCTACATTGGATGACAGCGACTTCTTGGTCGTTGTTGTTCCTAAGAAGTCCAGTTTCTGGTACCAGACCGAGCTTCTGAGATCATTGCTAAGTAGTGGGAGAGACCGGGTATACCTTTCTCCCCATCTCCTATATTTAAAAAGATGTTTCCCATAGCTGACTCTGTTAAGGAGGCTTGGCAAACAGTCCCTAAGGTAGAAGGAGCCGTTTCCACCTTAGCTAAGAGAACAACTATTCCCATAGAGGATAGTTGTGCTTTCAAAGATCCTATGGAAAAGAAATTAGAGGGGTTATTCAAAAAGATGTATGTACACCAGGGCTTACAATGGCAGCCAGCGGTGTGCATTGCTACCGTCACTAGTGCTGCGGCATATTGGTTCGATGTGTTATCTGATGTTATCAGGACAGAAACTTCCCTGGATAAAATCCAGGATAGGATAAAGTCTCTTAAATTAGCTAATTCCTTTATTACGGATGTTTCCCTTCAAGTTATCAAACTGGGAGCAAATATTTCAGGTTTTCTATTCTAGCTTGCAGAGCCTTATGGTTAAAACCTTGGTCTGCGGATGTGTCCTCTAAGTCTAAGCTTTTAGCAATTCCTTACAAGGGGAAGACCTTGTTTGGACCTGGCTTGACTGAAATTATCTCTGATATCACGGGAGGTAAAGGTCATCTTCTCCCTCAGGATAAGAAAAACAAACAAAAAGGACGACAGAGTGAAATTTCAAGGGAAATTCTTCCTCTTCCGCCTCTTGGAATAAGGGAAAACAATCCAAGAAGCCTGACTGAAATTATCTCTGATATCACGGGAGGTAAAGGTCATCTTCTCCCTCAGGATAAGAAAAACAAACAAAAAGGACGACAGAGTGAAATTTCAAGGGAAATTCTTCCTCTTCCGCCTCTTGGAATAAGGGAAAACAATCCAAGAAGCCTGCTATTGAATCAAAGACAGCATGAAGGGTCTGCCCCCGATCCGGGACCGGATCTTGTAGGGGCAGACTTTCCTTCTTCTCTCAGGCTTGGTTTTAAGATGTTCAGGATCCCTGGGCAATAGAAATAGTGTCCCAGGGATACAAACTAGAGTTCAAAAGTTTTCCTCCCAGAGGCAGGTTTCTGCTGTCAAGATTATCTGCAGACCAGACAAAAAGAGAGGCGTTCTTACACTGTGTAAGAGACCTCTCCAACCTGGGAGTGATAGTTCCTGTTCCGATACAGGAACAGAGTCTGGGATTTGATTCCAATCTGTTCATGGTTCCCAAAAAAGAGGGACCCTTAAGACCAATTTTAGATCTCAAAAGTCTAAACAAATTTCTCAGAGTACCATCCTTCAAGATGGAAACTATTAGTTCTATTCTCCCTTTGATCCAAGAGGGTCAATTTATGACAACAGTGGATTTAAAGGACGTGTACCTGCATGTTCCCATTCACAGGGATCATCACAAGTTCTAAGGTTTGCCTTTCTAGACAAACACTTCCAATTCGTGGCTCTTCCCTTCGATCTTGCTTCAGTTACGGGGCATTGCAGTGGCGCCCTATCTGGACGACATCCTAGTCCAGGTGCCATCCTTCCAACAAGCAAGATCCCACATGGACATGGTGTTATCCTTCCTGCGATCTCACGGGTGGAAGGTAAATTTGAAAAAAGAGTTCCTTAGACCCAAATACAAGGGTTACTTTCTTGAGAACCATAATAGATTCCTTATCAATGAAGATTTTTCTGACAGAAGTCAGTCCACTCCTCGGCCATCAGTGGCTCAGTGCATGGAGGTAATCGGGCTGATGGCAGCGGCAATGGACATCATCCCGTTTGCTCGGTTCCATCTCAGACCTCTGCAGTTAAACATGCTCAGGCAACGGAACGGAGATTTTGCCGATTTGTTTCCTCAAATACTTCTGGAGCGGGAGACAAGGTATTCTCTTCAATGGTGGTTGTCTCGGGATCATCTTTCCCAGGGAACCTGCTTTCGCAGACCATCTTGGGTGATTGTGACAATGGACACCAGCCTTCTAGGCTGGGGAGCCGTCTTGGGCTCCCTAAAGGCTCAGAGAGTTTGGACTCAGTCAGAGTCCGCTCTTCCTATAAACATTCTGAAATTGAGAGTGATCTTCAATGCTCTTCTGGCCTGGCCTCAGTTAGCTTCGATCCGGTCTATCATGTTCCAGTCGGACAACATAACTTCAGTGGCTTACATCAATCATCAGGGAGGAACGAGGAGTTCCTTAGCGATGACAGAGGTAACCAAAATAATCCAGTTGGCGGTAACCCACTCTTGCTACCTGTGGGCGATCCACATCCCAGGGTGGACAACTGGGAGGCGGACTTCCTGAGCAGGCAGACCTTTCATCCGGGGGAGTGGGAACTCCATCCGGAAGTGTTTTCCAGCCTGATTCTCAAATGGGGTCAGCCGGAATTGGATCTCATGGCATCTCGGCAGAATGCCAAGCTTCCAAAGTACGTATCGAGGTCCCGGGACCCTGAGGCGGCACTGATAGATGCCCTGGCAGTACCTTGGATCTTCAGTCTAGCATACCTATTTGCTCTGTTTGCTCTTCTTCCTCGGGTCATTGCTCGAATCAAGCAGGAGAGGGCATCAGTGATCCTCATTGCACCGGCTTGGCCTCGCAGGATTTGGTATGCAGATCTGGTGAGAAAAGAGGTGGTGGTGAAGGAGCTACCTATATGGTCTTAGTTAAAATCCCTATATTGTCTTTATAATCTCAAAATAAAGACTGATATGAATATATAGAAAACAAAGTGGGTGGGACAAGCGCTCCAATATAGAGCCGACCAGAAATTGGTTGTAAAAATAAATATAAAAAATAATAATATACTATAAAAGGATTTTAGGATACCCAAGATAGGTGTTTACACATTTAATATATATGAACAGATTGCAAAATATAAATTAAAAATTATATATTAGAAATAAAATACTAATAAGCGATGCCGGCATCTTACCAATGTACATAAAAATATAATCTATAGCTAAAATAGTGAGTGTTAAAAGTAAAAATATAACATTGGCAAATGAGGTTGATTATGCAGTAAAATATTAACTATATGTATGACATCAACCCCAATAATCAGAATATTAACGCTTCTAAATAGAGAGCATGCAAGAGTACATAAGAACAAGGAGCGGGTTGTATATGTTCAATCTAGCTATAAATACGAGGGAGAAAAAATAAGACAATACTTATACTGCATAAGTCCGTGAGCTACATGTAATTCTGCTGTGCACAGACTTGGAGTGTTGATAGATTCGAAGACAGAAGAGCAGAGAAACAAACCAAGTCCACTATCCATGAAGGAGCGTCTAACTGCCGAATGTTCCGTAAGCAGTGACGTCAGTTCATCTGACTTGGTTACGTGATCCACTAGTTACCAAACAATACTTTGTATCCGTCTATGTAGCAAGAAAGTCTCTTGTATTAGAGTTACTGAAGGTGAATCTTCAGTTTTAGTTCTTTATGCTGTTTCATTTTGTTTGAAATTTTGTTTGAGGTTTTGGAGTAAATAAACAACAGTAGTATTTTGACAAATTCTGTTAATGAAAGATCGATCAGGAATTATTCATATGGTTTGTTCAATGGGGATTTAAAACAAACGATGAACCTGGAACGTCTGACTCAGTATCGTCATAGATAGAGCACATTAACACAGGAATTATTCTTATGTCTAAACTCTGTAAATGTTGTAGAGATAGAGATGAACCTGTATATGTGACAGTGAATGTGAAAGTAAGTGGGGCCCACCGATAGTAAGCAAATTCTACGCGTTTCGGCAGACTTAACTGCCTTTATCAAGATGCTTACTACAAGTGACATGCAACCTTTTATAGGGAATTGACTTCAGGCAAAATTAGTTAGTAATTGTCATCAGCCTATGCAATGTAGTGGGCGTATATTATTTCTGTCTTATTAACTGTTTATGTGTAGTATTTCTGTAATTATGTTCCAAGGAGTATATATATGTCTGTATAAAGTGTATCAATCTTAATGACAAAAAAACCTTGGTGTTTTTAAGATATTTCAGAAAGAAACTTTTGTATTTTTAAGATATTTGTGAAAATACTAATAGGACCAAAGTATATCGAATAATTGCATAAAATAGAACATGGGCATATGTATTAGTATGTTATTGGGTGAGTATAATCAAAGCATAGAAGAAAAAACGAAATCGTCAGTAGCTGGTTTAAAAATAAAAAGTCTTTTTATTGAAAAACACTAAAACATAGAGGGTATGTACCCTTAAACAAAATAGACTAACATGTTTCGGCAAAACGCCGTACTCATAGTCCCTAAAATTCACTGCACACATTTGGACTTAAAAACCGCCCTCTGGGGCTTGATTGGTGGAAATTCTGGACACCAATTTAAATTTATGTTTAAATCTTTTTTATTGATATTAACAGAGTTAAATTTGTTACAACAGTGGTCCGACATCTTTTTCATACACTTAACAGGTGGGATAGGGAATATAGAGGGAACAAGATAGCAAAATTCCTGGGTCTCCTGCCACCTACATAAGTCTCTGAGACCTAGATTTGGAGTTTGGCGTTAGCCGTGAAAACCAGCGTTAGAGGCTCCTAACGCTGGTTTTAGGCTACCGCCGGTATTTGGAGTCACTCAAAATAGGGTCTAACGCTCACTTTTCAGCCGCGACTTTTCCATACCGCAGATCCCCTTACGTCAATTGCGTATCCTATCTTTTCAATGGGATTTTTCTAACTCCGGTATTTAGAGTCGTTTCTGAAGTGAGCGTTAGACATCTAACGACAAAACTCCAGCCGCAGGAAAAAAGTCAGTAGTTAAGAGCTTTCTGGGCTAACGCCGATTTCTAAAGCTCTTAACTACTGTACTCTAAAGTACACTAACACCCATAAACTACCTATGTACCCCTAAACCAAGGTCCCCCCACATCGCCGACACTCAAATAAATTTTTTAACCCCTAATCTGCCGACCGCCACCTACGTTATTCTTATGTACCCCTAATCTGCTCCCCCTAACACCGCCGACCCCTGTATTATATTTATTAACCCCTAATCTGCCCCCCTCAACGTCGCCTCCATCTGCCTACACTTATTAACCCCTAATCTGCCGACCGCAAAGCGCCGCCACCTACGTTATCCTTATGTACCCCTAATCTGCTGCCCCTAACACCGCCGACCCCTATATTATATTTATTAACCCCTAATCTGCCCCCCTCAACGTCGCCTCCACCTGCCTACACTTATTAACCCCTAATCTGCCGACCGGACCTGAGCGCTACTATAATAAAGTTATTAACCCCTAATCTGCCTCACTAACCCTATAATAAATAGTATTAACCCCTAATCTGCCCTCCCTAACATCGCCGACACCTAACTTCAATTATTAACCCCTAATCTGCCGACTGGAGCTCACCGCTACTCTAATAAATGTATTAACCCCTAAAGCTAAGTCTAACCCTAACACTAACACCCCCCTAATTTAAATATAATTTACATCTAACAAAATTAATTAACTCTTATTAAATAAATTATTCCTATTTAAAGATAAATACTTACCTGTAAAATAAATCCTAATATAGCTACAATATAAATTATAATTATATTATAGCTATTTTAGGATTTATATTTATTTTACAGGTAACTTTGTATTTATTTTAACCAGGTACAATAGCTATTAAATAGTTAAGAACTATTTAATAGCTAAAATAGTTAAAATAATTACAAAATTACCTGTAAAATAAATACTAACCTAAGTTACAATTAAACCTAACACTACACTATCAATAAATTAATTAAATAAACTACCTACAATTACCTACAATTAACCTAACACTACACTATCAATAAATTAATTAAATACAATTCCTACAAATAAATACAATTAAATAAACTAGCTAAAGTACAAAAAATAAAAAAGAACTAAGTTACAAAAAATAAAAAAATATTTACAAACATAAGAAAAATATTACAACAATTTTAAACTAATTACACCTACTCTAAGCCCCCTAATAAAATAACAAAGCCCCCCAAAATAAAAAAAATGCCCTACACTATTCTAAATTACTAAAGTTCAAAGCTCTTTAACCTTACCAGCCCTGAACAGGGCCCTTTGCGGGGCATGCCCCAAAGAATTCAGCTCTTTTGCCTGTAAAAAAAAAACATACAATACCCCCCCCAACATTACAACCCACCACCCACATACCCCTAATCTAACCCAAACCCCCCTTAAATAAACCTAACACTAAGCCCCTGAAGATCTTCCTACCTTATCTTCACCCTGCCAGGTTCACCGATCCGTCCTGAAGAGCTCCTCCGATGTCCTGATCCAAGCCCAAGCGGGGGGCTGAAGAGGTCCATGATCCGGCTGAAGTCTTCATCCAAGCTGGAGCTGAAGAGGTCCATGATCCGGATGAAGTCTTCATCCAAGCGGGAGCTGAAGAGGTCCATGATCCGGATGAAGTCTTCTATCAACTGCATCTTCAATCTTCTTTCTTCCGGATCCATCTTGCAGACCTCCGACGCGGAACATCCTCTTCTCCCGACGCCTACTAGCCGAATGACGGTTCCTTTAAGGGACATCATCCAAAATGGCGTCCCTCGAATTCCGATTGGCTGATAGGATTCTATCAGCCAATCGGAATTAAGGTAGGAATATTCTGATTGGCTGATGGAATCAGCCAATCAGAATCAAGTTCAATCCGATTGGCTGATCCAATCAGCCAATCAGATTGAGCTCGCATTCTATTGGCTGATCGGAACAGCCAATAGAATGCAAGCTCAATCTGATTGGCTGATTGGATCAGCCAATCGGATTGAACTTGATTCTGATTGGCTGATTCCATCAGCCAATCAGAATATTCCTACCTTAATTCCGATTGGCTGATAGAATCCTATCAGCCAATCGGAATTCGAGGGACGCCATCTTGGATGACGTCCCTTAAAGGAACCGTCATTCGGCTAGTAGGCGTCGGGAGAAGAGGATGTTCCGCGTCGGAGGTCTGCAAGATGGATCCGGAAGAAAGAAGATTGAAGATGCAGTTGATAGAAGACTTCATCCGGATCATGGACCTCTTCAGCTCCCGCTTGGATGAAGACTTCATCCGGATCATGGACCTCTTCAGCTCCCGCTTGGATGAAGACTTCAGCCGGATCATGGACCTCTTCAGCCCCCCGCTCGGGCTTGGATCAGGACATCGGAGGAGCTCTTTAGGACGGATCGGTGAACCTGGCAGGGTGAAGATAAGGTAGGAAGATCTTCAGGGGCTTAGTGTTAGGTTTATTTAAGGGGGGTTTGGGTTAGATTAGGGGTATGTGGGTGGTGGGTTGTAATGTTGGGGGGGGATATTGTATGGTTTTTTTTACAGGCAAAAGAGCTGAACTTCTTGGGGCATGCCCCGCAAAGGGCCCTGTTCAGGGCTGGTAAGGTTAAAGAGCTTTGAACTTTAGTAATTTAGAATAGGGTAGGGCATTTTTTTATTTTGGGGGGCTTTGTTATTTTATTAGGGGGCTTAGAGTAGGTGTAATTAGTTTAAAATTGTTGTAATATTTTTCTTATGTTTGTAAATATTTTTTTATTTTTTGTAACTTAGTTCTTTTTTATTTTTTGTACTTTAGCTAGTTTATTTAATTGTATTTATTTGTAGGAATTATATTTAATTAATTTATTGATAGTGTAGTGTTAGGTTAATTGTAGGTAATTGTAGGTAGTTTATTTAATTAATTTATTGATAGTGTAGTGTTAGGTTTAATTGTAACTTAGGTTAGTATTTATTTTACAGGTAATTTTGTAATTATTTTAACTATTTTAGCTATTAAATAGTTCTTAACTATTTAATAGCTATTGTACCTGGTTAAAATAAATACAAAGTTACCTGTAAAATAAATATTAATCCTAAAATAGCTATAATATAATTATAATTTATATTGTAGCTATATTAGGATTTATTTTACAGGTAAGT
Organism: Bombina bombina; assembly: GCF_027579735.1. Lineage (NCBI taxonomy): Eukaryota > Metazoa > Chordata > Amphibia > Anura > Bombinatoridae > Bombina > Bombina bombina. The sequence continues at coordinate 240,232,070 of NC_069504.1, read as the reverse complement.
ATTTATCTTTAAATAGGAATAATTTATTTAATAAGAGTTAATTAATTTCGTTAGATGTAAATTATATTTAACTTAGGGGGGTGTTAGTGTTAGGGTTAGACTTAGCTTTAGGGGTTAATACATTTATTAGAATAGCGGTGAGCTCCAGTCGGCAGATTAGGGGTTAATAATTGAAGTTAGGTGTCGGCGATGTTAGGGAGGGCAGATTAGGGGTTAATACTATTTATTATAGGGTTAGTGAGGCGGATTAGGGGTTAATAACTTTATTATAGTAGCGCTCAGGTCCGCTCGGCAGATTAGGGGTTAATAAGTGTAGGCAGGTGGAGGCGACGTTGTGGGGGGCAGATTAGGGGTTAATAAATATAATATAGGGGTCGGCGATGTTAGGGAAGCAGATTAGGGGTACATAGGGATAATGTAAGTAGCGGCGGTTTACGGAGCGGCAGATTAGGGGTTAATAATAATATGCAGGGGTCATCGATAGCGGGGGCGGCAGATTAGGGGTTAATAAGTGTAAGGTTAGCGGTGTTTAGACTCGGGGTACATGTTAGAGTGTTAAGTGCAGACGTAGGAAGGGTTACCGCATAGCAAACAATGGGGCTGCGTTAGGAGCTGAACGCGGCTTTTTTGCAGGTGTTTGGTTTTTTTTCAGCTCAAACAGCTCCATTGTTTCCTATGGGGGAATCGTGCACGAGCACGTTTTTGAGGCTGGCCGCTTGCGTAAGCAACTCTGGTATCGAAAGTTGAAGCTGCGTTAAAAATGCTCTACGCTCCTTTTTTGGAGCCTAACGCAGCCATTCTGTGGACTCTCAATACCAGAGTTATTTTTATGGTGCGGCCAGAAAAAAGCCGGCGTTAGTTTTTCGGGTCGTTACCGACAAAACTCCAAATCTAGCCGTTAGAGTCCATTGAATAATGCTCAAGGCAGGATCCAGATATTCTGTGTTAGGCTACTTCCACTCAGCTATCGGGCAAACCCCGCTAACAAATCATAATAACAGAGTCTTTGATAGGATGACGCGAGTGGAATAGGAAATGTCTCTGATCAAGTTCATCTAAGTAGGGGGCGTGGTTTTGCTATCCCCAAAAACACAGTGTTAAACCAAAGCAGCAACAAAAATCTCCAAAAGAAGGAAAAAAGAAGAAAAAGGAAAGGAAGAAAATAGAGTAGGAGTCTAGATAAGAGAGTACCCACTAATTGCTAATCAGAGGGCTGCTAAGAAAGCTCATTAACTAGTTAGGTAGAGTAAGGAGTAGTGAAGTGAAGTTGAGTATAGAAGGACGTCGAGGCTCCCCCCCCCCCTCCCCCCCTCCCCCCCAGGTAGTTAAACTGCTTAGCTCCGTATCTGAAAAGGGTCTTATTTGAACCTATATGTCTGTGGTCTTATTAAGTGTCCAGTAACACCAATTTAAATTTAAAGGTACAATCACAATAATTCCTATACACTTGGTACTGACCTATGCTATGAGTAGTAAATTATTACATTTAGTACATACTTACAACCTATACTTAAGTGGCATATATCTTGAATCTGATAGTCTTAATGTCACTTTAGTCCAAAAACTCTGGGAAATGCAAACATAAATAGCAATTAAACATTGTCTGCAAAATATAAATTCCTAACTATGTAAACAATGTTATTGCCCCTAATCAACAGTATACACTTACAATGTTGCCTCTGCCAGATAGTATACCCTTTTGCACTTTTCAAAGAAAATATTTTTATTATTAAAAAGGTTTTTTCAAACAAATGTGTCTATCTAAATCTCTCAGATGGTTCTGTCAAATCATGTTACCACTGAATGTATTCACCCCTGTTCATCAGGGATGGGGAAAAAAATAAAAAATGAATGAGACCTTTAGAAAACAATACAAGTGATGACACATAGAAACTTTAAGATGGTTATAATATTCAAAATATATCTAAAAGAGGTCCCAAAAGCAGATAGAGGTACTCAATCACTAGTAACCTAAGCAAGGTGTTAACTATTCACATTTAATCTTATTTGTCTTGTTATTATCATTAGTATCTGGGGCCTTCACCGCCCAATCTCCTATACATGTGTATATATATATATATATATATATATATATATATACACACACATATCTACAGCTTGCCCAGAAAAGGAGAAGAGACAAGATCAGCTCCAATAGTTAATAAAATCATACTCAGAGTTCAGACCAAAAGGAACCTTGGTCTGAAGCCTGAAAATCCAGCATATTTCTTGTCTGGACAGTACCTGATACTTGTCTCCTCCCCTCCTCTGGGCCTGTACCTTCTCTATTATCATCCACCTAAGAGAAGCACAATTTTTGTCATGTGTCCTCACAAAGTGATCCACCACCGGGGTACTAATTTTACCCACTTTAATCGTAGATAAATGCTCACATATACGTGAACGCACCTCTCTTGTCGTTAATCCTATATATTGAAGATTACAAACCGAACACCACAATAGGTAGATACAGTATGTAGATCTGCAATTCACACATGAAGCCACCTCAAAAGTTTCCCCTGTAACAGAGGAATGAAAGGATGAGCCTATATGTACATATTCACAGGCTTTGCACTGTGAATAGCCACACCTATAGGTACCCCTGTGTCTATGCCAGGACGACTGTGTTGTAACTGATGCAGGTTTCTTAAGTTGGGATGGAGACACTAAACTCCCAATTGATTTGTTTCTTCTATAGAAGAATCTACAGCCCCTCTTAACTGCATCAGCAAGACCATCATCGGCTGCGAGCAATTTGAAATGTCCCCGAATTATGTTACAGATGTCCTGATACTGTTCAGAATAATGCGTGACAAAAGTTAGTTTACGTTCTGGAGCCTTATTAGGTTTTATACAATCTTTTAAAAGAACCTCTCGGTCTATATTGTTAACCTCTCTCCTTGCTTTTTTGAGTACACTATTACTGTAGCCTCTATCTCGCAATCTCCCCTGTAAGGCATCAGCATGCTTTTCAAAGTCACCTGCTAACGTGCAATTTTTCTTAAGGCGGACAAACTGTCCTTTGGCCACAGAATAAGGTACATGTCGGGGGTGACAGCTCTTAGCATGTAAAAGACTGTTCCCCGAAATCGGCTTCCTATACACTTCTGATGTGATACTGCCCGACTGCCAACCTTTCAGTTCAACATCCAGATAATGTATTTTTTGTTTGTTAGATTCATAGGTAAATCATAAATTAAAGTCATTGTGACCCAAATATTCCACAAACTCCTCTACCGAGTACTTATCACTGTTCCAAACAAACAATAGGTCATCTATGAAACGATGAAACATTTTTATGGCGGGCCTAAACATGTTACTATCTGCATAGATGTGGGACCGCTCCCACCAACCCATGAATAGGTTGGTGTAAGTGGGGGCAAACTTAGCGCCCATTGCGGCCCCACACCTCTGCAGATAGAACTCGCCTTAGAATTGGAAATAATTGTGAGACAACAGAAATTCTGTGGTTTTGAGTACAAAAGTCCTGAATGACTCACTGTGTGTCGTCTCATTTGCCAGAAAATATTCAATGGCTTTTAAGCCTAAATTATGCGGTATTGAAGAGTACAATGCAACGACATCCACAGTGAGCCACACAGAGTCCTGTGTCCATTCAACCTCTTCCACCAGATTCAAAATATGCTTCGTGTCTCTAATGTAACTCGGAAGGGCGCGAACCAGGGGTTGTAAAAGATCATCCAACCACTCCGAAAGGTGTTCAAGCATTGACCCTATTCCACTAACTATTGGCCTACCCTGAACATTTTCAATTGTTTTATGAACTTTGGGTAGGTGGTGGAATATTGGAGTTACTGGATGTGTAATATACAAGTACTGGCAAGTATCCTGGTCAATAAAACCATCTTCCACTGCCCCATCCAAAAGATGCATAAGTTGTCGTTGGAAGGACTCTGTGGTATCTCCTGTAAGCCTGATATAACTGTCAGTATTACCCAATTGCCTCAAGGCCTCTCCTACATAGTGTGACCTATTCATCAGGACCACAGAGCCCCCCCTTGTCCGCCTGTTTAATGACAATTTGCATATTGTCACCTAGAGATTTTATCGCTTGTTGTTCCTGTATGCTCAAATTTCTTTTTACAGGTCTTTTTGTCTGATTCAGTGCTCTCAAATCAGCTTCAACTCTCCTATAAAAAGTTTCCACTATGTTTCCTCTGCTCTGAATGGGGTAGAAAGTGGAGGGATTCTTATATCTCTTACACAAAGTAGATTGGCTACTAGTAGTATCTATTCCATCCTGCTGTTCCAACCCCCTCAGAGCTATGAGGTCACACATTTCTTGGAATTGAAAGCCTTGGTACACATTAGCATTAGTTAGCACATGGGGTGGATCTAAATTCATATCTGCATCAGTTGTATATAGTATAATCAAACTCAAAATAATACAGTATAATAATAACTTCTAAAAAAGTTTAAAAAATGTTTTGTTTCATATAGTTAGTGTCTCACCTATCTTGGGATCACGGATTGTGGGCAGATATTTAGCAAAATTTGTATTAGTGGTATAAAAACCTTAGTTAAGATATAGAGTGGGGTTGTTTCTTGGATTAGTGCTCTAAAAAATATATCTCTATACTAATATATAATATTGAGGTAAAATCTAATTTAGAAAAAAAAGAGTATAAATATCTTTTACTCAGTGGTTACATAGCGTATTGTGAACAAAGTGTTTAAAAGTGTACTAGTTCAAAGCTATTAAGTACAGCTATAGAAGAAAAAAAGTGTTTTTTTTAATCTTAGACAATGATAGAAGCGTAGAGGTTTTATTATTTTGAATAAACTCTGTATATGTGATAAAGTAAATGTTCTCTGTGAAATGAATCACAAAAACAAAGGCGCCTCTGTCAGGGTGCCAGGAATCAGACTAAGACGAGAAGTGCAAAAATAATCACACCTTTATTAATAGCAAAAAATAATAAAAAGTCCACAAGTCAAATAGCAAGCCAGGAGTCAAAACCAGAGCTGGTAGTCAGACGAGCCGAGTCAGGAGCCAAAGCGAATAGTTAGACGAGCCGGAATCAGGAACAAGGAAAACAGCAGAGTCAGGAACAAGCCAGGGATCAGGAACCAGGAAGGACGTCAGGCAGCCAGGTAATACACAGGAACTCTCACAAACAGGTCTGAGACAACACAAAGGCAAAGCATACTGAACAGAGGCCCTTTAAATAATAAGTGAAGACATCACAATTCTGAGACTGCATCCTGTCTCAAATGGATGATGCACACCAGTCTGGCCATAAAAGGAAGTGCAGGAAATGAGCAGCATCCCCCACAATGCACCATAGTCAGGAAGAGAGGTGAGTAAAATGGCTGCCAGCAGCATATGGCAAACACAATAGGGAAAAAACCCTGACAGCCTCCTAGTGTGATATAGTAAGAGCAAACAAATAATGTGATAATCGAAATGATACTCAATTGTGCTAAATAAGGCAGACTGGGATCTCACAGTGTCCCAGCTCACTGACACTGCCAGAATACTGGTAACTCCTTTATCCAATAGGACCAAAATAAGCTCAGACTCTCAGGATAAGATGATGATAAAACCACAATTTAATGGCAAATATAAAAATCAAAGTGTCAACAATATAACACTTGATATTAAAAACAAATAAGCAACACGTTTCTCAGACTGCTGTCTGTTTCATCAGCCTGATTTTTATTTTATTGTTGCTATTTCTTCTGCTGGCAGAGTGTCAGAGCTCTCTGCATTGCAGTATGAGTCCCCTTACCTTATTTTTCATTCAGATAAGGTAGTTTTACGTACTAAATTAGGATTTCTTCCTAAAGTAGTTTCTGATCGGAACATTAATCAGGAGATTGTTGCTCCTTCCATGTGTCCTAATCCTACCTCTCAGAAGGAAAGGCTTCTACACAATTTGGACATGTTTCGTGCCTTAAAGTTTTACTTGCAGGCGACTAAAGAATTTCGTCAGTCTTCTGCCTTGTTTGTGTTATTTTCAGGAAAACGTAAGGGACAGAAAGCTACGGCTACTTCTCTGTCTTTGGCTAAAAAGTATAATACGTTTTGCATATGAGACTGCTGGACAGCAGCCTCCAGAAAAAGTTACGGCTCATTCCACGAGGGCTGTTGCTTCTTTATGGGCATTCAAGAATGAATCTTCTGTGGAACAGATTTGCAAGGCTGCAACGTGGTCCTCTCTTCACACTTTGCTTTTGGGAGAAAGGTTCTTCAAGCAGTGGTGCCTTCCGTTTAGGTTTCCTGTCTTGTCCCTCCCGTATCATCGGTGTACTCTAGCTTGGGTATTGAGTCTCAATAGTAATTAAGATGATCCGTGGACTCATCGTGTCATTAAAAAGAAAAAAAAAATGTATGCTTACCTGATAAATTTATTTATTTTTTGACACGATGAGTCCACGGCCTGCCCTGTTTTTGAAAGACAGGTTGTTGGTTATTATAAACTTCAGACACCTCTGCACCTTGTTACTTCCTTTCTCTCCTTTACTTCGGTCGAATGACTGGGTTGGGAGGGAAGGGAGGTGATATTTAACAGCTCTGCAGTAGTGCTCTTTGCCGCCTCCTGCAGCGCAGGAGTGGTATTCCCCAATAGTAATTAAGATGATCAGTGGACTCATTGTGTCAAAAAAGAAATAAATTTATCAGGTAAACATAAATTTTCTTTTTTCACACTAGCCACGACAGGCTACCACCAAACAGGAAGGCATTATTACATATATTGAAGATATAAAGTCAAGTACTGACTATACCTATATATGATCCATCTGCTTTATTAGGCCTATCACCAAACTAATAAGGAATATTTTGACTGCAGTACACGGCTAAGTACATATTATTCACCTTTACCATTTGGGTAGCCTCAAAGAGCTAATTTCATGTGTTTTTATATAAATGCTGGAAGTCTTTTATTGATTTTTTTTTTTTTTGCTTAACAGCTAATAGATTGAATTCTATACATCTGCAAATAGTTATTACTGTTGTTCTTATGCTATAAGGAGTTTTACTATATATAGAAATATATTTCTTACAACTGTTTTTCATTTTTTTACTTTTATTTTATTTTAATTAAATTGTAATTGTAAGTTAAAGGGATAGTATAGTCAAAAATAAACTTTCATGATTCAGATAGAGCGGCAATTTTAAGCAACTTTCTAATTTTCTTCGTTCTCTTGGTATCTTTATTTTTAAAAGCTGGAAAGTAAGCTTAGTAGCCGGCCCATTCTTGGTTCAGCACCTTGGTAGCTCTTGCTGATTGGATGGATACATTTAGACACCAATCAGCAAGCGCTACTCAGGTGATGAAACAAAAATTGGCCAGCTTCTAAGCTTACATTCAAATAAAGATACCAAGAGAACGAAGAAAAATTGATAATAGGAGTAAAATAGAAAGTTGCTTAAAATTGCTGTTGTATCTGAATCATTAAAGTTTAATTTTGACTATACTATGCCTTTAATATTTTGAGTGAAAGTGTTTAATTATTTGACTGGTTTGACTCCGCTTTTAGCGCCCATCCACACTTTGTTTGATTGATTGCGTTTATCTTTGGGAAGGAGATATTTGGAAGGGGTATTGAGTCTGTAGTTTAGCGCCACATTTCTCTTACTTTTCATTATTCTAATTTTCGTTTCTTTCGTAAGTTCAAGGGACAGAGATCTTCCTCGTCTTCTAAATCTGAGCAAGCCAAAACTTCTTGGAGATGGATGTAGTCTCCCAGGCATACAGGATAGGATTCAGGTCTTGTCCCTCCAGGGACAGATTCCTATTATCAAGATTATCTGTAAACCAGGTAAAGAGAGAGGCCTTCTTAAACTGCGTAAGGGATTTGTTTTTGTTTTCTGGGGGTGATTATCCCAGTTCCTCTAGTAGAACAGAGTCAGAGATTTTATTCAAATCTTTTTGTAGTTCCCAAAAAGGAGGGAACTTTTCGACCCATTCCAGACTTAAAGTCTCTCAACTATTTGTTCTATTCTCCCTCTAGTTCAGGAGGGTCAGTTTATGACTATAGACCTTAAAGGATGTGTATCTTCATGTGCCTATCCACAGGGAACATTTCAAGTTCCTGAGGTTCGCTTTTTTGGATCATCATTTCCAATTTGTAGCCCTGCCTTTCGGCCACGCCACTGCTCCTAAATCTTTACGAAGGATCTAGGGGCTCTTTTGGCTGTGGCCAGATCTGAAGGGACTGTGGTGGCTCCTTACCTGGACGATATAAAATAACATATGCATTTCCTGTTTTATTCTCATCAACTCCGTATGGTTTAAGATTACCTAGTCTAAATGTTTACTGGGTAACAAGATTAACTATATTTTCATAGACAGTAGTGGCGTCAGTAGACAATCCAAATTATGCCTAAGTATATTTCTTTACACCCTGGTCTCAGCAATTTGAACATGTCTCTGTGTTGTCTAGCTTCATAGTACATAATGTATGGTTCCCATTGATCCAGAAACCGGTCTTTATAATTTAAGATAGTTGCAGTAGCACTGTTCATATGATAATGATGCTCAATCTGTTTCAGTACATAATTCCGATCTGGTGGTTCTGTCTGTCTAGTAATGGTACATATATTAATTAACTTGGAGTATTTCTGTAACACACCCGGTACTAGAAAGTGAAGTAGTGCTTATTCCGGAGTGAGTGTAATATTTTTATCAAAAACTGTACTCAACAATTCAGATGTAACCATACTTCCTAAACCCTTGGGCAATCCCACCATACATGTCTGTAGGATCCTATTTCCCCTCATCCTCTATAACATAGTCTGGTTCGAGGTTCATCTGGCTTACAGAATATAGTAGGGTAATAGTACCAGCCGAATACTACTTTCAAGTAGTTCTCTTTCAGTGACGTGTTTGCTGTGAAAGAGGAGCCTCTGTATAAGTTTTCCACCCAATCTTCAATATCCCAGGTTTTGCCTAATTCTCTCTCCCATCTAAGCATTACTGTTGTTTTACCATCTGTATGTGTATTACAAATTATTATATATAATTTTGATATCAAACCTTTCACAGGAGATTTAGACAAGCATAATAACTCAAATTGTGTATTTGTTGAAGGTGCCTTTGTCCCTAGTATTTCTTGAGCCCTTGATTTCAGCTGTAGATAGTGGTGCCATAAATTTTGTTCAGGTTCCCCTAACTCCTGATATTGTGCGTATGTGATAATTCTATTATTCATTAGTATGTCTGCGATTCTGTATAACCCTTTGTTTGCCCATTTTTTTGTACCTGTTCTCTGATTGCAGTGTTAAGAGTCACTAGAGGAGTTACCTTGGACCTCTCGCTAAGTAGTGGATATTTGTTAGTTAATGTGTCCCAAATAAACATGGTGTGCAACATTGATATTTTTTTTTCCCTGTGGGAGTCTGTGTTGTTTTGGTGTCCAAAGAATTCTATGGATCTGCTCTATGTCCATCATGTCAGTTTCAAGTTGCGCCCATTGCGTCAAATTATCTACTCTATACCAATGGGTTGTTTGTGCCAATCTGGCTGCGTAATAATACAAGATTAGCTGTGGCACCCCCACCCTTCCCTTACATCTGTGTGTAAGCATGATTTTGTTTGTTAATTCTTCCTCTCTTTCCCTGCCAAATAAAGTTTAAAATGTCTTCTTGCAGTGCAAAGTTCGGAGATTGGTATAGAGACTGGATGGGATTGAAAAAGATAAAGTAGTTTTGGTAAGATTGTCATTTTCGTGGTTACAAATCTGCCACAAAGAGATATTTTATATTTTGTCCATCTGGTCAAAAGTTTTCTAATTTCAGCGAATAGTGGGATGTGATTTGCCTGATAAAGGTGGTTGACATTTGGTGTTAAATTTATACCCAGATTTTCAGAGATTTTTTTGGCCAGGAAAAATTGAAGTTGATTTTAAGTAATGTTTTTGCTGGTGGAGGGATAAGTATGCTAAGTACTTCACATTTTTCTTCATTAACTTTATATGCAGATAGTTTTCCAAGTCCTGCAATATAGCATATAATGGGGGGAGTGATAATACTGGTTTGGTTAAAGACAGGATTACATCGTCTGCGAACAATGACATTTTATAAGTTTTTAGGCCCACTGGTATCCCCGAAACATCAGGATTATCTCGAATTTTCACAGCTAGGGGCTCTATAAATAGTGCAAAAAGAAGGGGTGATAGAGGGCACCCTTGCCTCGTGCCATTTCTTATCTGTATGGGCTTGGATTGATATCCCGATAATCTCACAAAGGCCTCAGGTCTAGAGTATAGAAATTTTAGAGCATCATGGAAAGCGCCTTTAATACCACTTTTATATAAGATAGCATGCATATAATCCAAATTGACCCTATCAAATGCCTTCTCTGCATCCAAAGAAAGAAACAGAGAAGGCACTCCCTTAACAGAGGTCCAATTGATGAGGTCTATTATCTTACGGATATTATCCAGTGGTTTTCGTTGCTTAATAAACCCGACTTGGTCAGTGTGGGCTAGACTCAAAATTGGGACTGATAAGCGATTCGCTAATATTTTCGTGAAAAGTTTAAGGTCTTGGTTGATGAGTGATATTGGTCTATAATTTCTACAGCATTGTCTGTTTTTGCCTTGCTTTGGTATTACCGAAATCCTGGCCAATAAAATATCGGGGGGTAGCTCTTTACCATCAAGGATATAATTAAATAGTTTAACCAGCTGTGGCCTTATGGTCCTCTGTAAATCTTTATAGAAATAACCTGCATATCTGTCAGGTCCTGGGGCCTTAGATCTCTTAATTTCTTTAATGGCTATCACTACTTCTTGCGTTGTTATTGGGGCATTCAATTTACTTAATTCTTCTTCTGAGATCGCATTAAGTGTACTATTTCCTAAGAATTTATTGAATTCTTCCGATTTGTTCTGGGCTGCATTCAGGGGATTTAGAGTTTAAAGTGACATGTAATAGTCAGTGAAGATATTCGCTATTTGTTGAGGGTCATTAGTGTGTGCACCATTTGGGAGCTGTATTTGAAGCACTGTAGTAGCCCTAGTGATATCCTTTAATTTATTGGCCAGCATTTTGTCAGGCTTGTTACTATATAAATAGTATTGTGAGTCAGTTGCTTTAATTGAGTTTATTGCTTCTATGTTCATAAGCTGTCAGGGTTTTTCCCCTGCTTTGTTTGCTATGCTGCTGGCAGCCATTTTACTCACCTCTCTTGCTTACTCTGGTGCATAGTGTGTGATGCTGCTCATTTTCTGAACTCCCTTTTATGGCCAGACTGGTGTACATCATCAGTCTCATTGGTGTACATTGCAGTCTCAGAATTGTGATGTAATCACTTATTATTTTAAGGGCCTCTGTTCAGTATGCTTTGCCCTTGCGTTGTCTCAGACCTGTTTGTGAGTTCTAGTCCCTGTGTATTACCTGGCTGTCTGACATCCCTCCTGGTTCCTGATCCCTGACTTCTTCCTGACTCTGCTGTTCTCCTTGTTCCTGATTCCGGCTCATCTGACTACTCGCTTTGGCTCCTGACTCGGCTCGTCTGACTATTAGCTTTGGCTCCTGACTCGGCTCGTCTGACTACCAGCTCTGGTTTTGACTCCTGGCTTGATATTTGACTTGTGGACTTTCTATTATTTTTTTTTATTAATAAAGGTGTGATTATTTTTGCACTTCTTGTCTCAGTCTGATTCCTGGCACCCTGACATAAGCTAGTTAAGTTTCTCATTTGTATCTCTTAATTTGTTTCTTATTGATTATTTTGGGTTTCTAATAGATTGTTCCCTAAGCGTTTGTATTTTCATTCTCAAATTCGTCAATTTACTGGTCTCTAATACTAGTATTCCTCTGATGTATGCTTTAAGGGAGTCCCACAGGAATATTGGGTTGAATGTCAATCCTTCATTTAGTGAAATAAATTGCTCAATGTTTTGTTGTAATCTTTGTAACAGTAGTTTGTCACGTAATAAGCTAGGATGTAGAGACCTCTTTATTAAACTGAGAATCAACCAATTTCCTACTTCGAACATGTTAACTGTAGTCTTAGTAATTATATGAGATGGGCAGGCTGCTAGGTAACAAATTGGAATTATTTGAAAAAACATAACAATAAACATCATCAAACATATTGTAACATAACTAAAAAATTAATAACTGTTATTTACCTTTTGTGTAGGCATTTTCTTAATCAAACATTTTTGACAAACTTAGTTTTAACTTTGATTTGTGTCAGTGAACCATTAGGGATGGTGGGGGGGTATAGGAGGGTGTGTTGGGGGGGAGAATGGGGAGTGGGTTGGTAGTGGTAGGAAAGTAGGGGTGGGAAGTTTCAAGGATGGAAGAATATTCAACTGAGCTAGTATAACTTTATATTCAACAATTCTGGGTTAGCAGATCGTCATATTTGAGTTATCCTTGGAGATTCTCAGGCGAGTTAAAGGACCAGTCAACACAGTAGATTTGCATAATCAACACATGCAAGATAACAAGACAATGCAAAAGCACTTAGTCTGAACTTCAAATGAGTAGTTTATTTTTTTTCTGACAATTTTAAAAGTTATGTCTTTTTCCACTCCCCCTGTACCATGTGACAGCCTTCAGCCAATCACAAATTCATACATGTACCATGTGACAGCCATCAGCCAATCACAAATGCATACACACTTTTTCTTGCACATGCTCAGTAGGAGCTGGTGACTCAAAAAGTTTAAATATAAAAAGACTGTGCACATTTTGTTAATAGAAGTAAATTAGAAAGTTGTTTAAAATGGCATGCTCTATCTGAATAATGAAAGTTTAATTTTGATTGTGTCCCTTTAAGAGTGCTTCCCCCTCTTCCACTGTTGAGCATGTGTAGGTGCTGCCCATGAAAGTAAAAAGCAGCTTAAAAGGAAAGTTCCATCTGTATTTGATTTTAGCTTTGATGAGGGCTTGTATCACTGGTTTCATCTCTCTTCTTTTTCTGAGTGTGGTTGGGGAGAGATCAGTGTATAACTGTACAGGGAGTGCAGAATTATTAGGCTAATTAGTATTTTGACCACATCATCCTCTTTATGCATGTTGTCTTACTCCAAGCTGTATAGGCTCGAAAGCCTACTACCAATTAAGCATATTAGGTGATGTGCATCTCTGTAATGAGAAGGGGTGTGGTCTAATGACATCAACACCCTATATCAGGTGTGCATAATTATTAGGCAACTTCCTTTCCTTTGGCAAAATGGGTCAAAAGAAGGACTTGACAGGCTCAGAAAAGTCAAAAATAGTGAGATATCTTGCAGAGGGATGCAGCACTCTTAAAATTGCAAAGCTTCTGAAGCGTGATCATCGAACAATTAAGCGTTTCATTCAAAATAGTCAACAGGGTCGCAAGAAGCGTGTGGAAAAACCAAGGCGCAAAATAACTGCCCATGAACTGAGAAAAGTCAAGCGTGCAGCTGCAAAGATGCCACTTGCCACCAGTTTGGCCATATTTCAGAGCTGCAACATCACTGGAGTGCCCAAAAGCACAAGGTGTGCAATACTCAGAGACATGGCCAAGGTAAGAAAGGCTGAAAGACGACCACCACTGAACAAGACAAACAAGCTGAAACGTCAAGACTGGGCCAAGAAATATCTCAAGACTGATTTTTCTAAGGTTTTATGGACTGATGAAATGAGAGTGAGTCTTGATGGGCCAGATGGATGGGTCCGTGGCTGGATTGGTAAAGGGCAGAGAGCTCCAGTCCGACTCAGACGCCAGCAAGGTGGAGGTGGAGTACTGGTTTGGGCTGTGTCAGGATAATGGCATACTTATTTCTCTGCACTGTCCCTTTAAAGCATCCTGCTCTCATTAACATCAACCTATTTAAGGCCCCTCCCAGCATTTTCACATTGCTTAGTATTGAAGTTTGTCTTAAACCTTAACCTGAGCCTGCTCTCTGTAAGATTTATCTTACTACTTCTGTTTGTTGGATTCCTCTACTCCTCCTAGCTGGATTTTTGTTGTCATCCTCTCCTTCCTGCCTGCTTCTCCCTCAAGAAGATTCAGCTATTTCAAAAGCCTCATTCATACCTTTACTCTAACTCAGTTTCCCCTGCAGCTCACCGGCCTTGGGATTCACTTTTCACTGAGCTCCACTTCCTCATGCTGTGACGTCATCAGCCAGCTGCTACTGAGCTTCCCTGCTCCCTCTGGCAAGTCGCCATTACAACCCGGTGTTTGCAACTATCATTATAACAGTCCTGTTAGGGGTAAGCCAGTCTCTGTATTTTACTTTGCTGCTATACTCTAAGATTAGTATCTCAGTTGCTGCTGTTATTTTTCTGTGACTTTTATTTTCATTCCTCATATCCTGCTGTTTTACCATAACTCTGTACACAATAGCAATTGCTTATTTTTTTCTATGATCATAGTACCATTTTTTCCTTGCTTATTTATTTTTTCCTTCATTAATGGTAAAATCTCAGGTTTATCTGAGCATATCCCTGCTGCATTTACTTTCTCACAGTGACTACCCAGACACATGTGGCAGCCATAGGGAATATGCTCAATTACTGCCTGTATATTAAAACTTTGCAATAAGGAATAAGGTTTTACATAGCTGCCTAATTCCTAATCTTTGTTTTACCTTATCACTCTGTTGCAAACAACCATACAATTTTTATTGTCTTTTTCATTCCCAGCAGTTGTGGTCCAAATAACTAAGCTGCACACATTTTTTCTTTCTTAGTTGTGCCTAACATAATACTAAGCCCAAAAACTATGGACCCAGCTGGAATGAACGCACATGTGCAAAATATCACACAGAGGGTTGATTTATTAACTGAAGCTGTTAATTCTCTGAAAACAGAAAATGATACTTTAAAAGCTTATATCAGGGATGTGGTTGATAAGAGAGTACCTATATTAGAACCACAGGTTAGTACACCAGAAAAATTTAGTGGTGAGAGATCTGAGTATAGAGATTTCAAGAATGCTTGTTTGCTTATGTTCTCCCTTAAACCTCATACCTATCCCACTGATAGAGCAAGGGTACTCACAGTCATATCCTATTTGAGAGGTGAGCCCCGCACATGGGCCAACACTTACTTCGAGAATAACGATGATATACTTAATTCGTTGGAAAGTTTTTTTTCTGCTATGGGTCAGCTATATGAGGATCCATATAAACAGCTTACTGCTGAAACTGCAATGCGAGGCTTGAAACAAAAGAAAAGAGTAGTTGAAGATTACATTGCCGAATTTAAAAAATGGGCGAAAGACACTCAATGGAATGACCTTTCACTGAGAAATCAGTTTAGATTAGGCCTTTCAGAAGGAATTAAGGATGAGTTGTCTAGATCTGAACTACCACATACTCTTGAGGCTTTAATGTCACTTAGCATAACTATAGACAGAAGACTGAGAGAGAGACAGCAGGAGAGATCATTTCATGAATATCCTGCAAAGAAACAAAATACACCCAGCCCCAGCAAATCAACTGCTGAACCTATGGATATAGGTTTTATAAAGGGACCATTAACCCCTGAGGAGAAGATCCGACGAAGGGTTAATAACCTCTGCTTATACTGTGCTTCAGACAAACACACTGTCAGGGACTGTCCTTCCCTCCTGAAACAAAACAAGGGTAAGATGTATAAAGAACCTTTTTGTTGTACCACTCAGGATCATGCTCTCCCTTACCTAAATTTATCTCTTCTTTTACAGTGGGAGTCACATCGAATCAACGCTCCCGCGATTATTGACTCAGGAGCTACAGCATCTTACATAGATACTGTATTCACTAAATTCAATAAAATTCCACTTGTGCAAAAAAGGTCTCCTGTGTTATTACGTGGAATAGATGGTAATCCAATCACATCAGGTCCAGTTAAATATCAAACAATACCCTTACTTGTTGTTACCCAAGACCACCATAGGGAGTATTTGTCATTTGATGTAATATCATCCCCTATTTCACCCATAGTTCTCGGTATAAACTGGCTCCGAATTCATAATCCTGAAGTAAATTGGTCTACCTCAACAGTCACATTTAATTCTACATTCTGCTCTACTACTTGTTTCCCAGCTACTATTTTGCAAACCACTGAATCCAATGAGACAATTCAAATTCCTGAGGTTTATAAGGATTATGCAGATGTATTCAGCAAAACCCAGTGCGACAATCTTCCTCCTCACAGGAAGTATGATTGTCCTATTGAGATCATACCTGGCTCTGAGATCCCCACGGGTCATATTTACCCACTCTCAAACCCAGAGTTAATACACCTTAAATCTTACTTAGATGAAAATCTAAAGAAAGGTTTCATCCGTCCCTCCACCTCTCCAGCTAGTGCTGGGATTTTTTTTGTTAAAAATAAGGATGGCTCATTAAGGCCAATCGTAGACTACAGACAACTAAATAAAATTACAGTAAAAAACAGATATCCTTTACCCCTCATCCCGGAGTTAATTGAAAGGTTGGAGGGAGCAAAATTTTTCACAAAATTGGACTTAAGAGGAGCCTATAATCTCATCCGAATTAGATCTGGAGATGAGTGGCTCACGGCGTTTCGAACAAGATACGGATTGTTCGAATACGTCGTGATGCCTTTTGGGCTCTCCAACGCGCCCGCAACTTTCCAGCACTTAATTAATGACATTTTTAGGGACATATTAGATGTCTTTATTGTCATCTATCTGGATGATATTTTAATTTATTCCAAGACCTATCAGGAACACATTTCCCATGTTAGACAAGTTTTATCAAGGCTCAGAGGTAACCACTTGTATGCTAAGGCTGAGAAATGCCTGTTCAATTCACAGACCATATCCTTTCTGGGATATGAAATTTCTCCTTCAGGTATCCATATGGAACAAAAAAAGGTTGATGCAGTTTTAAATTGGCCCATACCAACAACTAAACGTCAAGTTCAGTCTTTCATGGGTTTTGCGAATTTCTACCGCAAATTTATTAAAAATTTCTCCAAACTTGCTCTTCCTTTAACTGTTCTAACAAAAAATAATTCACATTTCACGTGGACTAAAGAAGCACAATCCGCTTTTGATTTGTTCAAACAAAAGTTCACTTCAGCACCAATACTCCGTTTTCCTGACCCTAATCTACAATTTGTTCTTGAGGTGGACGCCTCAAATTCTGCTATTGGCGCTGTTCTCTCCCAAAGAGAAAACTTGTCAAAACCTTTACATCCTGTGGCTTTTTACTCCAAGACTTTGAATAGTGCGGAACAAAACTATCCTATTGGTGACAAAGAACTCTTAGCCATAAAACTCTCCCTGGAACACTGGCGACACCTCCTTGAAGGTACTTCCATTCCTACACTCATCTATACAGATCATAGGAACCTGCAGTACTTGAAGGCCACTAGAACCTTGTCAGCAAGACAGGTTCGCTGGAATCTCTTTTTCTCTCGTTTTAATTTCCTCATCACATACCATCCTGCTGGAAAGAACCAAAAAGCCGACGCACTATCCCGGTTACCCACAAATCTTCCACATCAAACGACTGACCAATCCATCATACCAAAAGAAAACTTCATTTCTTTTACTCTTGAAGTCTCATCTAACCTTAAAAAGGAACAGTTGGCCGACTCTACAAAGCCATTACACCTTCTTCAACTTAATACTCAAGGACTTTATTCTCATGATTCAAAGATATATGTTCCACCTTCCCTCAGACTCATTCTCCTTCAATCTGTACATGATTCACCTCTAGCTGGTCATCCAGGTATCCATAAAACTCTGGATCTAGTAAAAAGAGATTACTGGTGGCCTCATATGGCAACTCAAGTTAAGGACTATATAAACTCTTGTCTTAATTGTACCATTTCAAAAAGGGATAAACACTCTCCCTATGGGTTGCTTTTGCCTTTGCCTACTCCAAAGAATCCATGGTCTGAGATTGCTTTAGACTTTATTGTAGATTTGCCAGTCTCTTCAAAGAATACCACCATCCTTGTCGTTGTAGATCTCTTCACGAAGATGTGCCATTTCATCCCCTTCTCCAAACTTCCTACCGCTTTGGAGACAGTACATTTGCTTCTCAAACATATTGTTAAGTATCATGGACTTCCCACTTCAATCCTCAGTGATCGTGGCAGTCAATTTTCTAGCAGACTATGGTACCATTTCTGTAAAACTTTATCTGTTGAGAGAAAGTTGACTACTGCTTACCACCCGCAATGTAATGGTCAAACTGAACGTTGTAACCAGTGGTTGGAACAATTTTTAAGACTCTTCTGTTCCTCTCAACAACATCTTTGGAGTGACTTCCTGCATTACGCTGAATTTTGTTACAACAACACTATTCATTCCACTACTGGTCAAACTCCCTTCTTCGCAAACTACGGTTTTCACCCCAAGTTTCACATCCTACCATCTTCTACCGTTCCAGTATCTAGTATATCAGATTTGTCTGATTCCATCTCTTCCAACTTTAAAACCATCGAGTCCAACATCATAGCAGCAAAACAACTCCAGAAACAGTATTATGATCGCCGCAGAACTCCGCCTCCTGTCTACACAAAAGGTGATCTAGTCTGGCTATCCACCAAACACCTAAGTTTGAAAACCCCTTCGAAAAAACTTTCTCCGTTGTTCATTGGTCCATACCCTGTTGAACTTGTCATTAATGCCAATGCTGTCCGGCTTAAATTACCCGATAATTTAAGAGTTCATCCCACATTCCATGTATCCCTTCTCAAACCCTATAAGGATCTCAGGGATTTCTCTTTACAAACGTCTCTTCCACCTATTTCTCTCGACCCTGAAATGGAGTATGAAGTTCACTCAATCCTGGATTCCCGTTTCCGTAGGGGACGTATTGAATATCTTGTTCGTTGGAAGGGTTTCTCTACAGATGATGACTCCTGGGAACCAGCTACCAACATATCTGCTCCTCGTTTGATATCTCATTTCCACCAAAGACATCCGGATCGTCCTGGGCCTTGAGCCTCTGGAGTGGCTCTTTGGAGGGGGGATTCTGTCAGGATAATGGCATACTTATTTCTCTGCACTGTCCCTTTAAAGCATCCTGCTCTCATTAACATCAACCTATTTAAGGCCCCTCCCAGCATTTTCACATTGCTTAGTATTGAAGTTTGTCTTAAACCTTAACCTGAGCCTGCTCTCTGTAAGATTTATCTTACTACTTCTGTTTGTTGGATTCCTCTACTCCTCCTAGCTGGATTTTTGTTGTCATCCTCTCCTTCCTGCCTGCTTCTCCCTCAAGAAGATTCAGCTATTTCAAAAGCCTCATTCATACCTTTACTCTAACTCAGTTTCCCCTGCAGCTCACCGGCCTTGGGATTCACTTTTCACTGAGCTCCACTTCCTCATGCTGTGACGTCATCAGCCAGCTGCTACTGAGCTTCCCTGCTCCCTCTGGCAAGTCGCCATTACAACCCGGTGTTTGCAACTATCATTATAACAGTCCTGTTAGGGGTAAGCCAGTCTCTGTATTTTACTTTGCTGCTATACTCTAAGATTAGTATCTCAGTTGCTGCTGTTATTTTTCTGTGACTTTTATTTTCATTCCTCATATCCTGCTGTTTTACCATAACTCTGTACACAATAGCAATTGCTTATTTTTTTCTATGATCATAGTACCATTTTTTCCTTGCTTATTTATTTTTTCCTTCATTAATGGTAAAATCTCAGGTTTATCTGAGCATATCCCTGCTGCATTTACTTTCTCACAGTGACTACCCAGACACATGTGGCAGCCATAGGGAATATGCTCAATTACTGCCTGTATATTAAAACTTTGCAATAAGGAATAAGGTTTTACATAGCTGCCTAATTCCTAATCTTTGTTTTACCTTATCACTCTGTTGCAAACAACCATACAATTTTTATTGTCTTTTTCATTCCCAGCAGTTGTGGTCCAAATAACTAAGCTGCACACATTTTTTCTTTCTTAGTTGTGCCTGACAGGCTGGTATCATCAAAGATGAGCTTGTGGGGCCTTTTCGGGTTGAGGATGGAGTCAAGCTCAACTCCCAGTCCTACTGACAGTTTCTGGAAGACACCTTCTTCAAGCAGTGGTACAGGAAGAAGTCTGCATCCTTCAAGAAAAACATGATTTTCATGCAGGACAATGCTCCATCACACGCGTCCAAGTACTCCACAGCGTATCTGGCAAGAAAGGGTATAAAAGAAGAAAATCTAATGACATGGCCTCCTTGTTCACCTGATCTGAACCCCATTGAGAACCTGTGGTCCATCATCAAATGTGAGATTTACAAGGAGGGAAAACAGTACACCTCTCTGAACAGTGTCTGGGAGGCTGTGGTTGCTGCTGCACGCAATGTTGATGGTGAACAGATCAAAACACTGACAGAATCCATGGATGGCAGGCTTTTGAGTGTCCTTGCAAAGAAAGGTGGCTATATTGGTCACTGATTTGTTTTTGTTTTGTTTTTGAATGTCAGAAATGTATATTTGTGAATGTTGAGATGTTATATTGGTTTCACTGGTAAAAATAAATAATTGCAATGGGTATATATTTGTTTTTTGTTAAGTTGCCTAATAATTATGCACAGTAATAGTCACCTGTACACACAGATATCCCCCTAAAATAGCTAAAACTAAAAACAAACTAAAAACTACTTCCAAAAATATTCAGCTTTGATATTAATGAGTTTTTTGGGTTCATTGAGAACATGGTTGTTGTTCAATAATAAAATTAATCCTCAAAAATACAACTTGCCTAATAATTCTGCACTCCCTGTATAGGGTGGTTTTCAAAGCTCAACTTATGAGAAGATCTGGCCGCTTTGAGAATGGCTTCCTTTACGTGGTAATAATGTAGCTTTACAATTATGTCCCTTTTCGTGGATTGTGAGGGTTTGGTTAGGGCTCTGTGCACTCTATCCATCAGCAGCATTTCAACCTCTAACTCGGATACTAATTGGTGGAAAAGTTCTGTGATTTCTGTTTGTAGATTTTTATATTTTTCTGGGAGATTTCTGATGTGTATGTTTAATCGACGAAATCTGTTTTCAAGGTCTTCCGATGTTCATCCTCCTATGTCTCTTATGTCTTGTTTAAGGTCGAAGAGTGCCATTTTGAGCTCCTCTTTAAAGAGCGCTTTGATTTGCGATAACAGTTCTTTATTAGATGGGTCCGTCTTGGTCTCTATCTGTACAGTTGTTGGGCTCTCCGTGGATGTCTCTATGGCTGTTGTTGTGCTCTGTTAGCGTGCCTTCTGTTTCATTTGTGATCTAGATAGGCAGTCCTTTACGGTCTGGGTTTTGTTTTTTATCTCTGCTGATCTATTTAATTATGCTGTGTCACACGAACTTGGGATGAAATGTCCACCCAAGTGTTGCAGTATTATTTTTAAAAGCGGATCTTCCTTTATTGTTACTGCTAAGAAGGGGTGAAAAGGCTTACTGGGTTATGATGTCTTCCACCTTGAGGTAATAGGGTATGGTTCACATTAAAGAATTACTTTGACATGTTTGATTTTAGTATCTTAGTAGTCTTTCAGTGCCATTATGTACCACGTTTAACTGCTCTAAGGTGAACAGGGAGTATTGATTCAGGTATTGTTAGATATTATTGACTCCTCCCTTCTTCTGCTCTGACAGGCCTCGCTCCCGAATTGCGTCAATGTCCAGAATCGGTCAGAGGGGAATTGTTGTTTAAAGGAGAGCGTAAACCCCTAGAAATGTACACCCCTTTATAGCTATGGATTTACATCGGCATCAGATATCTTTCAAGCTTGGAGATCCTAGTAGGACGCTACTCATCAGGGATGTTGTCCTCACAGGACGATCACGGAAAAGCGAGTGTGGGGTATGACCTGCTAACACCAAGGATAGCAGGAAAGGGGGAGGGAGAGCGTCCCACCTACCTCTGAGATACATACTAAGTTTTATTAATATAGGTCAATCACCTTTATTTATTGTACACTTTAGTGTACCTGATTAGCAGAGAGCTTGTCTCTTAGGGCAGATGCTCTTAAAGCAGTGAAAATGTCCAGCTTGTGGTGACTACAAAGCTCCACAGGGCCTGCTCCTTTCACGTGGGGCTCTGTATTAACTCTCTGTAGCAGACCCAGGTGTGATTGGTGGCTATAACACTTTAGGGGTTCTGCAGGAGGGGAATCGTGATCTTTATTTATGAAGTATTATGGGGTAAACTGGTCTGTTTGCATGCCTTTATATATGTTTGACTGAACTGTGGAGTCAAAATGTGGCAGCTTTCCCTTGTAGCAGTACAGTCTCTAGCGTGGCACTTAGCTGCAGAATGTGCCGTTGTCATAGGTTTATAGCTGAGGTTAGTAGATGTTTGTTCCTTTACTGGTTGGTGCCCTACTAATTATTCCAGGGTCTTCCCTGTCTGTGTGAGGGGAATTAGTGGCGTAGCTGGAGCTTGGGGAAGTAGTAATGTGAAATGGCGGTTTGCGCCAAATAGCGTGAATTTACCCTGGGTACTAGACTTCAATGTCCACCAGGAGCAGTCGGCCCCTTCCCTCCTAGACCTGGTGTCTGTGCAGAGCTGTGTTTAGTGCTTATCTACTGCGGATATACAGCGTGATTTCCAGGTAGTCTTACCCTCAAGTATCAATAGTCTCTTTGATCATCAACTCCTCTCCGCGGTTGCAGCCAGCCGCTGCTCGGGTCTCCGTTACAAGCAGTTTGGTATGCCTGTAGAGCCTTAGATGCGTGATCCCTTTGCGCTCCGGAGCGGATCCCCGGCCCTCTATAGCGGTGTTCTGTGATGTCTTGCTGAATGTGGGTGGTCGGGCTGCGGGCTACTGAGATGGGTCTCCTCCGGTTTCCCCCTTCTCTGGTTTTACCACTGCCGGTTTTCAAAAGATGTACCCGTATATATTCAGATATCTCACTCAGATAACTGCTATGAGTGTTTTAGGGCACTTTAGTTTAGTTTTGCTGTCTTTTTACAGCTTTTTATATGTATCTTGTAGTGGATCTCTTAATATGAGCGTCCGTTGTCAGGATTTTTTATTTTAATGTAAACTTAGTATTTTTTTTATTTTGGAAAATGTAAGGTGTTTTTTTAAGTAATTTTTTCATTTTTATTTTATTTTAATTTTTAGTAATTTTTAATTAATTCTTAATGTAGTTAGTATTATTTTATTTTATGAAAGTGTAATTTAATTGGAGTTAACTTAGGGGTTGTTAGGTTAGGGGGCTTAGTTATTAGATTAATACTTTGCATTGTGGGGGAATGGTGGATTAGGGGTTAATAGTGTTAATAGGTGTTAATAGGTAGTTTGCGTTGTGGGGGGTTGGTGGTTAAGGGGTTTATACTTTTATTAGTTAGATTGCGATGTGGTGTGGTTAGATTTTTAGATGTATTTTGCACTTTTTTGTTTTTTAACTTAGGCGCTGGCAAATTATATACTGCCGTAAGTCACTTGCAAAACCAGATATGTGTATTTTCGGACATTTCTGAATGATGCCAGTTTCTTTGACTTACAGCAGTATGTCATCTCCCAGGCGCGGTTTATGTGATTCACCCAATGTGTGAGGTGAACTTATGGGCAACGGGGTTTCCGCTTATGCTGCATATGTAATCTCGCCCTACGTGTCTATAAATCCTCTTACTAACACAATCTTATAAAAACAACAATAAAACAAAGGATATGGGGAAGTGTTTTTTTATAGACTGGTTATACATTCCTTCTATGAAGTTCTACAAAATGCCAAGTATATGCCATGAAAAGTACACAATCCTTCTTTTACACATATGAATTTGTGCATATACCTAATTGGAAGCATAAAATGCTCATGACCTGTAAATAATGTGTATGTAACGTAGGCCATTTTTCAAATTAATTCTATTGGTATTCTAATGGATTGGAATGACTTAGGCCTAGATTTAGAGTTGGGCGGTAGCCGTGAAAACCAGCGTTAGAGGCTCCTAACGCTGGTTTTGGGCTACCGCCGGTATTTAGAGTCAGTCAGGAAAGGGTCTAACGCTCACTTTCCAGCCGCGACTTTTCCATACCGCAGATCCCCTTACGTCAATTGCGTATCCTATCTTTTCAATGGGATCTTTCTAACGCCGGTATTTAGAGTCGTGGCTGAAGTGAGCGTTAGAAATCTAACGACCAAACTCCAGCCGCAGAAAAAAGTCAGTAGTTAAGAGCTTTTTGGGCTAACGCCGGTTCATAAAGCTCTTAACTACTGTGCTCTACAGTACACTAACACCCATAAACTACCTATGCACCCCTAAACTGAGGCCCCCCCACATCGCCGCCACTCGATTAAATTTTTTAACCCCTAATCTGCCGACCGCCACCTACGTTATACTTATGTACCCCTAATCTGCTGCCCCTAACACCGCCGACCCCTATATTATATTTATTAACCTCTAATCTGCCCCCCACAACGTCCCCGCCAGCTACCTACAATAATTAACCCCTAATCTGCCGACTGCAAAGCGCCGCCACCTACGTTATCCTTATGTACCCCTAATCTGCTGCCCCTAACACCGCCGACCCCTATATTATATTTATTAACCCCTAATCTGCCCCCCACAACATCGCCGCCACCTACCTACACTTATTAAACCCTAATCTGCCGAGCGGACCGCACCGCTACTATAATAAAGTTATTAACCCCTAATCCGCCTCACTCCCGCCTCAATAACCCTATAATAAATAGTATTAACCCCTAATCTGCCCTCCCTAACATCGCCGACACCTAACTTCAAACATTAACCCCTAATCTGCCGACCGGAGCTCACCGCTATTCTAATAAATTTTTTAACCCCTAAAGCTAATTCTAACCCTAACCCTAACACCCCCCTAAATTAAATATAATTTTATTCTAACTAAATAAATTAACTCTTATTAAATAAATTATTCCTATTTAAAGCTAAATACTTATCTGTAAAATAAATCCTAATATAGCTACAATATAAATTATATTTATATTGTAGCTATTTTAGGATTAATATTTATTTTACAGGTAACTTTGTAATTATTTTAACCAGGTACTATAGCTATTAAATAGTTAAGAACTATTTAATAGTTACCTAGTTAAAATAATTACAAAATTACCTGTAAAATAAATCCTAACCTAAGTTACAATTAAACCTAACACTACACTATCAATAAATAAATTAAATAAACTACCTACAATTATCTACAATTAAACCTAACACTACACTATCAATAAATAAATTAAATACAATTCCTACAAATAAATACAATTAAATAAACTAACTAAAGTACAAAAAATAAAAAAGAACTAAATTACAAAAAATAAAAAAATATTTACAAACATTAGAAAAAAATTACAACAATTTTAAACTAATTACACCTACTCTAAGCCCCCTAATAAAATAACAAAGACCCCCAAAATAAAAAAATGCCCTACCCTATTCTAAATTACAAAAGTTCAAAGCTCTTTTACCTTACCAGCCCTTAAAAGGACCTTTTGTGGGGCATGCCCCAAAGAATTCAGCTCTTTTGCCTGTAAAAAAAAACATACAATACCCCCCCCAACATTAAAACCCACCACCCACATACCCCTAATCTAACCCAAACCCCCCTTAAATAAACCTAACACTAAGCCCCTGAAGATCTTCCTACCTTGTCTTCACCATGCCAGGTATCACCGATCGTTCCAGGCTCCGAAATCTTCATCCAAACCCAAGCGGGGGCTAGACATCCATCATCCGGCGGCTGAAGAGGTCCAGAAGAGGCTCCAAAATCTTCATCCTATCCGGGAAGAAGAGACGATCCGGACTGGCAACCATCTTGATCCAAGCGGCATCTTCTATCTTCATCTGATGACGACCGGCTCCATCTTGAAGACCTCCACCACGGACCCATCTTCTTCTTCCGACGACTTCCCGACGAATGACGGTTCCTTTAAGGGACGTCATCCAAGATGGCGTCCCTCGAATTCCGATTGGCTGATAGGATTGTATCAGCCAATCGGAATTAAGGTAGGAAAATTCTGATTGGCTGATGGAATCAGCCAATCAGAATCAAGTTCAATCCGATTGGCTGATCTGATCAGCCAATCAGATTGAGCTCGCATTCTATTGGCTGATCGGAACAGCCAATAGAATGCGAGCTCAATCTGATTGGCTGATTGAATCAGCCAATCGGAATGAACTTGATTCTGATTGGCTGATTCCATCAGCCAATCAGAATTTTCCTACCTTAATTCCGATTGGCTGATAGAATCCTATCAGCCAATCGGAATTCGAGGGACGCCATCTTGGATGACGTCCCTTAAAGGAACCGTCATTCATCGGGAAGTCGTCGGAAGAAGAAGATGGGTCCGCGGTGGAGGTCTTCAAGATGGAGCCGGTCGTCATCGGATGAAGATAGAAGATGCCGCTTGGATCAAGATGGTTGCCGGTCCGGATCGCCTCTTCTTCCCGGATAGGATGAAGATTTTGGAGCCTCTTCTGGACCTCTTCAGCCGCCGGATGATGGATGTCTAGCCCCCGCTTGGGCTTGGATGAAGATTTCGGAGCCTGGAACGATCGGTGATATCTGGCATGGTGAAGACAAGGTAGGAAGATCTTCAGGGGCTTAGTGTTAGGTTTATTTAAGGGGGGTTTGGGTTAGATTAGGGGTATGTGGGTGGTGGGTTGTAATGTTGGGGGGGGTATTGTATGTTTTTTTTACAGGCAAAAGAGCTGAATTCTTTGGGGCATGCCCCACAAAAGGTCCTTTTAAGGGCTGGTAAGGTAAAAGAGCTTTGAACTTTTGTAATTTAGAATAGGGTAGGGCATTTTTTTATTTTGGGGGGCTTTGTTATTTTATTAGGGGGCTAATAGATAATTGTAGGTAGTTTATTTAATTAATTTATTGATAGTGTAGTGTTAGGTTTAATTGTAACTTAGGTTAGGATTTATTTTACAGGTAATTTTGTAATTATTTTAACTAGGTAACTATTAAATAGTTATTAACTATTTAATAGCTATTGTACCTGGTTAAAATAATTACAAAGTTGCCTGTAAAATAAATATTAATCCTAAAATAGCTACAATATAATTATAATTTATATTGTAGCTATATTAGGGTTTATTTTACAGGTAAGTATTTAGCTTTAAATAGGAATAATTTATTTAATAAGAGTTAATTTATTTCATTAGATTTAAATTATATTTAATTTAGGGGGGTGTTTGGGTTAAAGTTAGACTTAGCTTTAGGGGTTAATAAATTTATTAGAGTAGCGGTGAGCTCCTGTCGGCAGATTAGGGGTTAATACTTGAAGTTAGGTGTCGGCAATGTTAGGGAGGGCAGATTAGGGGTTAATACTATTTCTTATAGGGTTATTGAGGCGGGAGTGAGGCGGATTAGGGGTTAATACATTTATTATAGTAGCGCTCAGGTCCGGTCGGCAGATTAGGGGTTAATAAGTGTAGTTAGGTGGAGGCGACGTTGGGGGCGGCAGATTAGGGGTACATAGGGATAATGTAGGTGGCGGGGGTGTACGGAGCGGCAGATTAGGGGTTAAAAATAATATGCAGGAGTCAGCGATAGCGGGGGCGGCAGATTAGGGGTTAATAAATGTAAGGTTAGGGGTGTTTAGACTCGGGGTACATGTTAGAGTGTTAGGTGCAGACGTAGGAAGTGTTTCCCCATAGAAACAATGGGGCTGCGTTAGGAGCTGAACGTGGCTTTTTTGCAGGTGTTAGGTTTTTTTTCAGCTCAAACAGCCACATTGTTTTCTATGGGGGAATCGTGCACGAGCACGTTTTTGAAGCTGGCCGCGTCCGTAAGCACCGCTGGTATCGAGAGTTGAAGTTGCGGTAAATATGCTCTACGCTCCTTTTTTGGAGCCTAACGCAGCCATTCTGTGAACTCTAAATACCAGCGGTATTTAAAAGGTGCGGCCAGAAAAAAGCATGCGTAGCTAACGCACCCCTTTGGCCGCAAAACTCTAAATCTAGGCGTTAGGAAACAAAGTCATAAATTGCTCAAACTATACAATGTTTTTGCACTCCAGTTCTAACGAATTGCAACAAAGCACTTGATCCACTTAGTCTAACGTTGCAGAAGGAAATAGAAGATATACTATTGGCATCTTATTAAAGACAGGATACGTCTATATTCATGAAAAGTACTTCTGCATTTTGCAAATGTTTTAGTCACCTTAACAACTACAGGGCTTTTTCAGTGATAAAGTCCCCTTTATTTGACCTCCTCTGCCAATAGATTATCTTTTAATTGCAGTTCTTTAAAGGTTTCAGTTAGACCTTATTACTTTTACCCCCTAATCAAAATATATGAAATAAGTTAACACCAATGAAACATTTATTTAAATAGACAGTCAGCACCAAAAAAGACAATGCCTTTACTACCCTTTCCCCAGCTTTGCATGGCCAACTTTGTTATAATAATATACTTTATAACCTGTAAACCTCTAAATTTCTGCCTGTTTCTAAAGACACTACAGACAGTCTATTATCACATGGCTTTCTATTAGCGTTTCACAACAGGGGAGTTCTAGTTCATGTGAGCCATATAGATAACATTGTGCTCACGCCCCTGGGAGTTGTGCAAAACACAGCACTAATTGGCTAAAATGCAAGTCAATAGATAATAAATAAA
Organism: Bombina bombina; assembly: GCF_027579735.1. NCBI lineage: Eukaryota > Metazoa > Chordata > Amphibia > Anura > Bombinatoridae > Bombina > Bombina bombina. The sequence continues at coordinate 240,203,591 of NC_069504.1, read as the reverse complement.
AAGTCATGTGATCAGGGGGCTGTATGAAGAGGCTTAGATACAAGGTAATCACAGAGGTAAAAAATGTGTTGGTTGTGCAAAACTGGGTAATGGGTAATAAAGGGATTATCTATCTGTTTAAACAATAAAAATTCTGGAGTAGACTGTCCCTTTAACTATGTTATGAGTAGCTATTGGCTCAGAGGTGTATTAGCAAGTAAATATTTATATTTCATATGTTAAAACATACATTATTAGATCATCCTTCATTAAATCAGTATCAGTTGGTTACAACATAGGAAAGGAACACAGAAATTCCCAGGAGAGATGCGTTTTTAAAAAAAAATGTATTACTATTATTCTTTTGCAATAAGAGCATTCACTTGTTATCAGGATGATATTCTGTCTAGAGGATTTGACACATCTATTAAATTCTAGGTCACCAGTGGTATAAAACCCTTTATCCTTGCAAAGCTCATGTGTGGATGTCGTGCTAGCTATATTAGTGTTCCAATCACATATAGTTGTTATAAGAATTTCTTTGAAACATGCTTAGCCCAAATATTCTTATCACAGCTACTGATTTAATATAAATGATCAAATTTGGTCTAATTACGTAGATGAGATATTTATGTACCTGCTGCCAGCCTCTGCAATAGCCGGCAGGCATCTAGACTGAGAAAGGGCACTGCTGTCACTGCATGACATTTAGTAATCATAAAGTTTGCAAACATTTTGCCAAGGCTGCTGCTAAGGCCCGAGAAGTCCAGGTGCAAGACCTTTATTTCCGTAGCATTCTATGTGACATTAAAGGGACAGTAAAGTCAAAATTAAACTCTCGATTCAGATTGAATGATTCAGAGAATATAATTTTACAAAACTTTCCAATTCTGTTATCAAATGTGCTACTTTCTCTAGGTATCCTTTGTTGAAAAGCCTACCTAGGTAGGCTCAGGAGCAGCCCTACAGGGAGCTAACTGGTGATTGGTGGCTACACATATATATTGGCTCACCAGATGTGTTGGGCTAGTTCCCAGTGGGGGCATGCTGCTCCTTCAACAAAGGATACAAAGGGAACAAAGCTAATTTCATGTCCTTTTAAATAACAACAAATTTCATTTTTTTTTAGCACAAACTAAAGCATACAGCCTATTAGTAGTATTCAAATTACATATTTATCAGTAACACAATGAAAGATTTTGTAAGCATTAAATTAGGGTTTTAATGAACAAAATAAGGGGTGGATCACAATATTTTGTGTGATAATTGTCAGCATGTTAACTGCAGCTGATGAGCCTTTTTTGTAAAAGCAATCACTGTCAACCATTTTTAATGTTTATCAGCAGCACTTTTTACTTTAATGTTTTTGGTTAAAATATGGCCCTATGCTTAACATGTGCCAGTCCTGTTTTTACAATCACAATCCAAATTCTTCATACGTAACTAGTGTTAAATCCCGTGTACACGGCCCACACAGGGTATTGTGTAGGATCCCCCTAACCCTCCAACCTCCCTGATCCCCCTTAAACAGCTTACAAACCATCCGCCTCTAACTATTGCCGCCATCTTAGGTATTGGCAGCTATTTGCCAGTACCTATAAACACATTTTTTAATTAATTTTTTATTTTTTCTGTAGTGTAGTGGTCCCACCACCTCCTCCCCTCTCCTGCGATCTCCATTTATCCCCCCCCTGCAACCTCAATCCCCTTTTCTGTAGCGTAGCTGCCCCATCCCTTCCTGTTCCTTTAAAAAAAAATATTTAGCATGGGGCCCTCCCACTCCCTTTCCCTCCCCCCCTCCGCTGCTGAGCTGCCTACCCACCTTCAGCTCACATATTCCGCCGGCTCCAGCAGAAGATCGTTATAGGCGGTGACACACACAGTGTCGCAATCTGTAACGATCAGGCATCTGCTCTCATATGGAGCCGGAGCACCGATCGCTTTCTGGCTCCATATGTGGCAGGTGCCTGGAGCTTCAGGAACTCCAGATCTCGGCTGTAACTTAACATCTGAGAGTGATGGAGCTTTCTGAAGCTATCTCGCACCTGCGTTAAGGACAGTTATGTTTGTCCTTGTGCAATCTCTACTGCGCATGACTGCTTCAGACAAACATACTTTGCCTTTTATTATATAGGATGACACATTTACAGGAACAGTTTTTACTTTTTAAATTCCACAGCTAAAAGGACTTGATAAGTTCTAGACAACTCTAGAGATAGGAAGGCCCCGAAATTATTTTTTTTTTATCCAAAGCCGGTTTTTCCAGAATAATTGCAAATTATTCATGGAATATTCTCTTTTACGATAAATTATATGTTTATGACGTGTTCATATATTTAAACCTGTAATATAAAAACTATGTAACATACAGGGGTAAATTCATCAATTTAGCGAATTATGTCTGCCCGATATCGCCTACGCTGTTGGCATTTATCATTGCACAAGCATTTCTTGTGAAATGCTTGTGCAATGCCGCCCCCTGCAAATTCGCAGCCAATTGGCAGCTAGCAGAGGGTGTCAACCATTACAACCGCTGCTTCTTAACTTAGGTTTCAGGCGGACCTGAAACCTTGGGCGTAGCAAGCAGCATCCACTGCTTAATAAATCTACCCCGACGTTTCAGGCAAATATCAATGGGCCCACATACAATTAAAATATGTCAAAAAAATATAGTTCACCAGTAACACCCCAAAATTTGGGATTCCTCTTTACTTATGCCGGTTATTAAAGATCACCTAAATAGATGTTTCTATCAACAGTTCATAAATCCTTGATGGAATCAGATATGGGTAATCAAATTAATTCTAATGCTTTGACATGGACTTCCATCTTGGATAGAGAAATTACAAATGAAGAACTGGGCAATTCAGCTAAGATGGTTAATAATACCACTTTAAATATGTACCTGAGAGAATTCCTAATGAGGATAATAGAGATTACATGATCCCTGGTTTACTGTCTGAGTGGAATGAAAATATAAAAAATGAATGTTTAAGATGTTCTTTGATTAATCCAAAATTTACCTAATTTGTTATGGTATTGTCCAAAGATAATTCAATTCTGGGACAAAGTTTCATTTTTAAAGGTAAATTGTATAATACTGGATATAATCTTACTTTAGTAGATATCGTATTAATCTCAGGATAAAAAGTTCCCCAATTTAAAGGGACAGTCTAGTCAGAATTAAACTTTCATGATGTCATTTTAAACAACTTTCCAATTTACTTATATCATCAAATTTGCCTTGTTCTCTTGGCATTTTTAGTTGAAAGCTAAACCTAGGTAGGCTCATATGCTAATTTCTAAGCCCTTGAAAGCGGCTTCTTATCTGAATGCATTTGACAGTTTTACACAGCTAGTGCTCACGCCCATGGAGTTACTTATGAGAGGGCACTGATTGGCTAAAATGCAAGTCTGTCAAAAGAACTGAGATAAGGGAGCAGTCTGCAGAGTCTTAGATACAAGGTAATCACAGAAGTAAAAAGTATATTAATATAACCATGTTGGTTATGCAAAACTGGGGAATGGGTAATAAAGGGATTATCTATCTTTTAAAACAATTAAAATTTCTGGAGTAGACTGTCCCTTTAAAGGTAATATTCTATTATTGTCTAGAAAACTTTTAAGTATTGGATAGTTAAAAAATGCCCGAATATTACTTCTTTGAAAAATGAAATTGTAAAACAAATAAACATAGAATATTATTATGAGAATGGTTGAAGAACTTCAATACAAAGAGATTCAATACATTTTAAAATTGATGGTCACCAGATTTAGAAAAATATGTAGGTGATTTAAAAAATATTATACTGGAAGTCTTAAATGCATAAATATCTCTACGTTTGTTTCCACTCGATTTGAAGCACCTACTATATAGTAATCTCCCCTCCTTTCTCTTGAGATTTCCCTTAATTGATAGACTTTACTATATTGTATATTGGTTGACAGGGCCTTCTTTAATATTGATTGGACCCTGGACAAAAATTTTCTTGCCCCCCCCCCCCCCACCCCATGCAATTTGGCTCTCCACCCCAACATCCCAAAAAACAACTAAATCAATTTTTTTTATATTATTAGCCCAGCGGTGGATCATCCACTGCTGGGCTAATCATTTAAAAAAAAAAAATTAAAAAAAAATTGCAGTATGTGAAACTGGACCTAAGCAGTACTAATAAGTAAATAAATATATAAATTCCTCCACTGTGGATTAATTTAATATTCTTTTGAATGTGATTCTGGTGTGAGGTTAGCTGGTTAAAGAGATTTAGGGCAGCCAACAGGAGCAAAGCAAGGTAAAGGAGGAAGCATGGAGGTGCAGACAAATATAAGTTTACTGACTGGAACAGCAGAACTACTATGGGAAGCTGTAAAATCTGAGACAGAGAGAAAATAAAAACAATAAAAATAAACCTTACATTAATGTGTGAAGTATCAGCATGACGCTATACATCAGCCACACCAGCACATGGCGCTTCTTTGCTAGGAACAAGTTTCCTCTCACCCTGAACTAGACAATGCTGCATGGGGAGGGGCGTGTGTGCACTCACTTATTCTTCCCACTGACACCTTTCTACAAAGCACTATTCCCCTAACAAACTTCAGTTAGTTGATCTTAGGGCCACAGCAGAAAGAGCAGGGCTAAGCGAACCAGTAGACTGGATGCGGTCTGTCCAAGGCTGCATGGATACAGTGTGAGATGAGTCACACAGCCTCAAGACTGAAGAGAGCAGTGTATGCAGCTGCACAGATGCTCAAATCCTCATGTGCCTGCCGCTCCAGCTTTCTGCTGCATGCGCCTACAGTCAGCCCTACCCAGAAACAATCCCCACCACCAGAGCAGTTACCTGGTAACAGTGGTAACCCCAGTAGGACCTTTTATGATGCAGTGGGAAATGGCTGGGTGCTGAGTTAGGGCTTTGTATTCAGTGCTGCACAGTGCACATCTAAAACAGCACATGGCACTAGCTTGGCATGTTACATGACACCGGCACAGTCTGGCACAGTTTTTAAAAAATATATAAGCAGAGTACTTTTGACTGTGACAGTATTAGGACTGAATGTGTGTGTTCCCCATGTCACATCAGCAGTCTGGTATGAACCATAAAAAAAAAAAAAAAATTATTTTTTTTTTCGGACTCTTGGGCCCCTCAACAGAGACTGGGCCCAGGGCAGCTGCCCCTTTTGCCCTGTGTTAAAGACGGTCCTGTTGGTTGATGAAGTTTGTGCTATTATACTATGTTGTATTTTATTATGAAATTGATAGATATATTTAAATAAAAAAAACATTATATATATATGAAAGACTTATGAGACTTAGGGGCCCATTTATCAAGCTCCGTATGGAGCTTGTGGGCTTGCGTTTCTGGCGAGTCTTCAGACTCGCCAGAAACACCAGTTATGAAGTAGCGGTCTAAAGACGGCTGCTCCATAACCCTGTCCACCTGCGGACCTTTCGGGGGAGGTGCGCTGTGACGACAGCACGTAGCGCAACACAGCGGGAGCCCAAGCAGAAGCACGGACACGCTAGCGGTGGAGAGGAAACCGCGTCCAGTGCCGAGTTTGGGGTTTGAAGCGCCCTTGGGAAGTTTCTCTGCCAGGAGTGCTAGGAGGGGAGGCGGCTCGAATTGCGGGCTACACCTGGCCCAACACCTCCACAGCAGGATACGGCAAGGGCAAGGCTGGGATAAGCTACTACCCACAGCAACACAAGAAGGGTCTAGGGGCCCAGGATCTATTGGGCTACCGACTAACCCTGAGGTTTTTTCCGGGTGCAGAAGGTGTGAGGGGGTGCACTTGGGAAGCCACAGAGTTGCCTTCCTAGAGGAGGCCTTCGTCCCCCTGAAAGAAAGAAAGGAGTAAGGAGAGAGGCCCTGAAAAATTGCTGGCGAACAGAGCGGAGTAAATGGAGGAGAAAGGAAGGAACAAGGGAAGGTAGGAACGTATTTTACTGACTGCTGCTGTTTTTGTTCCCTGTTTGTCCCTCATATGTAAGAGGGGTGTTGAACCAGAGAGTATAGGAGCTCAGCTTACTTTTTCCTTGGCTCTTGGTTTACTTTTTTTTTTTTCCCTCCTCCTCTCCCTACCTTCCCTAAAAATTCCTTGCTCAAAAAGTTGAATTTGATAAAGATTGGAGTTGCTTAGGGACTGGTACAAGTTTCTCCTTTATCTCTTTATTATTTTTTCAAAACCCTCCTCTGTTAAAGTGATTTGGTTGTAAACTACACTCATTGTGAAAAAGACCTGTGAGATGACACCCTGCTGAGTGTTGATTACAACTGGGAGCTAGCAGGTCAGAGCCTGAATTAAGTCAGCAGATATATGGAGAAGTATCTCAACCAGGGGAAGATGTCACCAAAAATGAAACAAACAGATAAAAAGGCAATAAGACTGCCAATTCAATTAACTCCCCAAATAAATCACTTAGGGAAGAAAAGATCCCTGACACTTCTTATGCAGGGGAAATTGCAACACTGGTCTCGGCCCTGATAGGGCCCAAATTGGAAGAGATTCATACCAGATTAAATACAATACTGGAGGAGTTAAAAAATCAGGCAGAGAGAATAAAAGAGATGGAACAACGGATTTCAAATTGCGAAGATACTCAGATTAAAGCACAACTTCAGATGGAGGCCTTAATGAAACAAAATCTATCACTATCTAACAAAATTGATGAGATGGAGAACAGAGCCAGGCGGAACAATCTACGCCTGATTGGCATCCCCGAATCAATAAAAACCCAGGACTTAAAAAAGTTTGTGGAATGGACTATTCCTGAGCTATTGGGCTTAAATCCAGAGCAGAACATATTCATAATTGAAAGAGTGCATAGATTGGGAAGAGAAAGAGACCAATCAATGACAACTGATAGGAGACCAAGACCAATGAGAGTCTTCTTTACATTATATGGTTTTTGTAATTGTTTTTGTGTGTCTAAAGATGCCATTTAACAAAGATTTTTTTTTTTTTTTTTTTTTTTTTTTTATATAAAATTATATATTTTTATTTTTATTTTCTTCCCCGGACAGAAAATATTTTTTTTTTATTTTTTTTCTTCCCCTGACAGAAAATATATATATCTGGATCTCTTTATGTTTGCTCAAGAGATCAAAATTTTTCTTCTTTTTTTTTTTTTCTTCTCTTTTCTCTGGATCTCTTTATGTTTGCTCAAGAGATCAAAATTTTTCTTCTTTTTTTTTTTTCACAATGATGTGTATCACTGTAATATTAGGACAAATAAGGAACAAGGCTACTCTTTTAAGTAGAGAAAAGATTGTGTATAGGCCTAAAGTAATATATGATGTTGAACACAGGTGGTTTATATATTTTTGGTTTGATATTTGTGAATTGTTGCTTATCACTGTAATATTAGGACGAATGAGAAATAAGCCTATTCCTCTAAGTAGAGAAAGATTGTGTATATGTCCAAGAGTTTTATTAGTACTTGTATAGATAGAAAGACATTATAGCTATGGGTAAAATAAGGTATGATTCTGATCACAAGAGGTTAAAACACAATTTGCTTATTTTTTTTCTCACAAAGGGCAATATACTTTTTTTTTTTTTTGCCCTCTTTTTCTATATACACTTACAAAGAATGTATAACTATGTATCAAGTAATATATGATGCTGAACACAGGTGGTTTATAAATTTCTGGTTTGATGTTTGTGAAATGTTGTTTATCACTGTAATATTAGGACGCATGAGAAACATGTCTACTTCTCTAAGTAGAAAAGGATTGTGTATATGCCTAAAAAGTTTTATCAGTATCTGTATAGATAGAAAGATAGAAAGACATTATAGTTATGGGTAAAATAAGGTATGATTCTGTTCACAAGGTGTTAAAAACACAATTTATTTATTTACTTACATCTTTTTTTTTTTCTTTCTTTTTTTTTCTCTTCTTCCCTCTTCTCCCTTCTTTTTCTTCTTCTTCCTCTCCTTTCCCTCCCCCCTCCCATATCCTTCTCCCCGAGGATTCCCTCTTATAAGTTAGATGGTTAAAATACTGACTTGGAACATAGGGGGGATACACTCCCCTATAAAGAGGAAAGCAATCTTGAACCTACTAGGGAAAAAAAGATTTCGATATAGTATGTCTACAGGAAACTCACCTATCAGATAAAGAGCATAGAAAGATCAAAGCTCGCTGGCTGGGAGAATCTTTCTTTTCATCATATACGAAAGCGTCTAGAGGAGTGATGGTTCTTTTCCACACAAGGTTGGAATATAAAATTCTTAATATCTCTCAAGATAGTGAGGAAAGATATTTGATCATTGGGTTTTCTACTGAGGGGGAAGAATACCTGTTGGTTAATATTTATGGTCCTAATGTCTCTAATGAGAAATTTTGGAATTTATTAGTGAAGAAGATGTTCAGATTCCCTAAAGCTAAGATTATACTGGTAGGGGACTTTAATGTCACACCAAACTCATACTTGGATAGAAGGAAAGTGGGGGCTCGAAGTGGGGAGATTAAATTCAAAGCTGCTCAATTGAACTTCGAGAAGAAAATATTTAATCTACTCCATAACTCACTAAAATTAGTTGATATATGGAGACTATTGAATCCAAATAGTCTTGAATACACGTGTTGTTCTAAAACTCACAATACGTTATCAAGGTTAGATCTTTTTTTGATCTCAGACGCATTAATCTCTAAAGTTGAGAAATGTAGCATTGGAGATTTTAGTCTATCAGACCATGCTCCGGTTACTTTATCTATCGCGGGAAAAAAGAAGTTCTCATTCAATTCTTTCTTCTTTCCAGCTTATCTGCGAGATTCCACCAGCTTTAAAGATTTTTTAATTAAAGCCTGGGAAGACTATAGCTCGTTTAACAGCCACTGCAGAGGGGATGTCCAGCTTTTTTGGGAAGCTGCTAAAGCCTATCTAAAAGCGGAAATCTCTAACTATGTGGCAAAGGTAAAGAAAGAGAACATGAGGAAAGATTTAGACCTCTCAGATAAAGTGAGGGAGGCATATATCTTGTTTAGGGAAAGACCCTGTAAATTGAATACAGATAAATACTTCCAGGCAAAGAAAGAAAGAGAGACGTTCCTTCTGGGAGAGGCACAGATACTCTCATATAAGAGTAGTGCTAGATTTGCTAAATATGGAAATAAAGTTGGCAAATATATGGCCTCTCTGTTTAAAAGACAGTCTAGGAGGAAATCAATAGCAGCAATTAGAGAGAAGGATCAAGTATATACAGATCAAGGCCGAATACTGCAATTATTTCAGAGGTTTTACACAAACTTATATACTTCACAATGTCCTGACTCAGAAGACATTAAAAATTTTTTGGAAGATATCAATTTCCCAAAAATTACAGAAGAGGATAGTGAGGGTCTGAATCGACCAATAACAGAGAGGGAAATACAAAGAACCATCAATTCAATGGCTAGAGGAAAAGCTCCTGGACCAGACTGTTTACCGGTCGAATTTTACCAAATCCTGCGAACAGAGATAGGCCCGGTACTGACCGATCTATATAATACATATTATGGAACAGATAAACAAATTTCGGAGAACTTTAAGAGGGCCAATATAATCTTAATTCCAAAGATCAATAAAGATCCTTCGGATATGACTTCATATAGGCCCATTTCACTTCTCGGCCTTGATTACAAGATACTGATGAAACTTCTGGCGGAAAGACTGAAATCTTTGCTACCAGCGATAGTGCATCAGGACCAGGCAGGCTTCGTTATGGGGAGAGCGTCTGAATTTAATGTAAGGAAAATTCTTCAGGTCATCAACCGGTTTGGGGGAGACTGTACTGCCCTGCCGGAGGCCTTCCTGCTATCCTTGGATGCAGAGAAGGCCTTCGACAGGGTGGAATGGCTCTTCTTGATCCAGGTCCTAGAGAGATTTGGATTTAGGGGCCTCTTTAGGGATTTTATTGTTAAAGTATATTCAGATATTAAGGCCTCTTTGTTGATTAACAACTCTATGTCTAACTCATTTATGCTAACTAGAGGCACCCGTCAGGGATGCCCGATGTCTCCGTTATTGTTTGATCTTATAATAGAACCTTTGGCTATCAAATTAAGGAATATGTTGATCGGAATAAATATAGACCAGGTAAAATTTAAAACTGCTCTATTCGCAGATGACCTTCTGCTATTTGTTGCTGAGCCAAGAAAACAGATTAGTGCTATTATTAATCTGCTTGAACAATATGGTAGAGCCTCAGGGTATAAAACAAACCTCTTGAAGTCCAAAATCTTGTGGCTGAAGCACGATTCAGGGGAAGCACAACCCTTTCAGTTTATAGAAACGAACTCGCTGGAATATCTGGGGTTGAAGATCTCTGCTAATACAGCAGATTGGTATAAAGACAATTTTGTATCAATACTGAGGGATAGCAGAGAAAAATTAAAATCATGGGTCTCACTCCCGGTTTCACTTACAGGTAAGATAGCTCTCTATAAGATGTTTATTGTCCCTAAGATTCTGTATACTTTGAGGATGTTTCCTCTCTTAATAAATAAGACTGATCTACGTCTCTTTAATCAAGCTCTGAGAGCATTTCTTTGGAGCGGGAGAAAGCCAAGATTGAAACTAGCCAAGTTATATCAACCCTATTTTAAAGACGGGCTCGCTTTACCCGATCTAGAGAGATATAATCAGGCTGCCATCTTAAGATTCCCTATAGATTGGCTAACAAGATCCTTTGTATACTCGGATGAGATTCTCGAGAATCAAGTTTGTACCCCGCTCTCCTTAAATTATATCCTATTTGCTTCAAATAAAGAACTAGGAAAGAGATTAATGGAACACCCTCTGTATAGAGATATAATAATAGTCTGGAGAAGGTTAACTAAATCGATTGGAATGAGGCAGAACATCTCAAAATGGTTGCCGATAACTGGCAATACACACTTTCCTTTAGGCAATATGGTGGACACTTTTGAAAAATGGTCACCAGGGAGACCACTTATAGTGAAAGACTTCTATGACTCTGAGTCAAATAAAGTTTTCACATTTGATAGATTTCAAGAGATTTTTCCGGAAGTTCAGAAAAAAACATATATTCTATTTTATTCAAGTAAAAGGCTATATCCTTAAACTAGTGAATTTGGATCCCCAGTTGTGGGAACAACATCCGCTGGTTGATCTGGTAAAGGTTAGGAAGGGATTATTATCCTTTATCTATAAATTTTTGGTATCCCTGGAAGAAACATCGGTTCTAGCAGATTTGACTTCCCAGTGGTTAACACTGGTTGACTCTCCTGATCTTGAAACAATACTCTTAAAGAGTGTAAAAACTGCACAGAGGCTGTTTTCTTCGTCTTATTATAGGGAAATTCAATTTAGGGTGATACACAGAGATTATTTAATTCCTCGGAGAGTGGCCAAGTGGAACAAAACTGTGTTTAATATCTGCTCTAAATGCCACTTTCATGACCCTGACTTGATTCATCTAGTCTGGGGATGCCCTAAGGTAAATCAATTTTGGATGAAGGTAGAATATTTTCTCTCTAATATAGTAAAAAAAAAGATCCAGCTAACACGAGACTCTATCCTTTTTTTAAGATCCCAAACCGCTTGGGATAAAGATGTTGATTTTATACTAATAGCATTAACAATTATTAGAACACTTCTCTTTAAATATTGGATCTCTTGTAAGACACCCACTATCCCAGAAGTGAGGAAAGCACTATTAGACTCATCAATCAAAGCAGCATATGAATCAAAATTGGAGAGGCCCTCAGGAGAGAAATTCTGTAGAAGGTGGAGAGTTTTCGTGGGCTTTCAGGGAAACGACTTCGTACAATATATAGAACAAATCATTAACATTAAATTAGATTAGGGGGGGGTGGGGGGATACGGGGGGGCTAGAGGAGAGAGGGAATATTCTTCATTACTACTACTTTTTTTTTTTTTTTTTTCTTTGAGTTGTCCGGGAAAGGGTCATGGCAACCTGGCTTTTGTCCCTTTCTATATATTGTTTCTTTTATGCTGTAATCTCCATGCATGGAGAATTGTGTGTTATGTGTGTGTTGTTTGTATTTGTCTTTTTTCTTTTTTGTATAATAAAAATTTATTAAAAAAAAAAAAAACCCTGTCCGCCTGCTCTGATAAGGCTGACAGGAATCGCCGGAAATCAACCCGATCGGGTTGATTGACACCCCCCTGCTGGCGGCCCATTGGCCACGAGTCTGCAGGGGGCAGCGTTGCACCAGCAGCTCTTGTGAGCTGCTAGTGCAATGCTGAATACGGAGAGCGTAATGCAAGACCTTTAATAAATAGGCCCCTTAATGTAAATTCTCAAATTATTGCAATTTGTGTACCCTAAAGACAATCAAATCCTTTTTTTTATCCTCTCAGTAAAATGGTGAGACCAACATCCAGCATTGGAAACATTTCCACAGTGCAATTTCTGTAGTGTCTCTTTAATGGAAATGAGTGCTTTCTCTCTGTTTGATTAAAGGAGACAATGGCCTCTATTTAACAAAGTCTGCCGGACCTGATCCAACAGTGCGGATCAGGTCCGCCAGACCTCGCTGAATACGGAGAGCAATACGCTCTCTGTATTCAGCATTGCACCAGCAGCTCACAAGAGCTGCTGGTGCAACGCCGCCCCCTGCAGACTCGCGTCCAATGGGCCGCCAGCAGGGTGGTATCAGTCAACCCGATTGTACTCGATTGGGTTGAATTCCGGCGATGTCTGCTCTGAGCAGGCGGACAGGGATATGGAGCAGCGGTCTTTGTGAGGCTCGCCAGAAACAGGTGGCATCAAGCTCCATTCAGAGCTTGATAGATAGGCCCCAAAGTAATTTAGTTAGTTTTGTTATGTTTATGGTTTATTTGTTTTTTCATTGTTTTGTGGGGGTTGCCTATTTTCCCTTAGCATTTGCGGGCCCTGGGAAAGACAGATTTGTGGGGCACCACAGCCAAGTGCTCTTATTTCCCTCCCCCATATGCCCTGCCATCTGTAATGGCCCAACCCTGTCCTAATATTCAGCGTTAACTATATAAAGAATGACACTATGTATTACACCACCTGACACCATAAACACTTCTTCATAAACTAAATAAAGGATGTACATTGCACATTCTAATACCCTCACCCCTGACAGTGTGGAGCCTCCCAAAGTGCGGGGCCCTGGGCAGGTGGCCTCTCGTCCTGCCCCAAGGGCAGGCCTGCTGTTCTCATGTACTGGCAAGAGTGGTTCCTTATAGTTCATGTGTTCTTAACATATCCGGACCTTGTAGTATCATTTGTTTCATGGTGGTGAGAGTCCACAAGCTAGTTACTGATGGAATATACATTCCTACCAGGAGGGGGCAAAGTTTCCCAAACCTCAAATGCCTATAAATACACCTCCCACCTCAATCATACCTCAGTTTAACATATAGCCAAGTTAGTGAGGTGTATAAGGAGTAAAAGCATAAAAAAAAGAAACAGGATAAATAATGTGCTTTATACAAAAAAAATGGGTGGGTCTCGTGGACTCTCGCCTTCATGAAAGAAATTAATTTATCAGATAACTTCTTAAATTATGTTTTCTTTCATATAGGTGGCGAGAGTCCACAAGCTAGTTACTGATGGGATATAATACCCAAGATGTGGATGTCCACAAGTAACTATAGAGGGAAGGATAAAAAAAACAAAAACAGCTATTTCTGCTGAGAAATGATTTCCAAAAAAATAATAAAGTTTTCTTAAAAATTCAAACAACTTAAATTATAGGCACTAGAATCAAACTGAGACAGCTGCCTGAAGAACCTTTCTACCAAAAACTGCTTCCAAAGAAGCAAAAACATCAAAAGGGTAAAATTTAATTAATGTATGCAAAGAAAACCAAGTGTCTGCTTTGCAGATTTGATCAACTGAAGCTTCATTCTTGAAAATCCAAGATGTGGCAACTGATCTTGTAGAATGAGCTGTTATTCTCTGAGGTGGAGACTGCTCCGCCTCCAAATAAGCTTTGTGAATCAGAAGTTTCAACAAAGATGCCAAAGAAATGGCAGAGGCTTTCTGAAATTTTTAGTAGCCTCAACATAATATTTCAAAGCTCCTACCACATCCAAAGAATGTAAAGACCTTTCAAGAGTATTCTTAGGATTAGGACACAAGGAAGGAACAATGATTTCCCTATTGATGTTGTTAGAGTTCACAACTTTAGGCAAAAATGTAAACTTAGTCTGCAAAACAGATTTATCTTGATGGAAAATCAGATAAGGAGACTCGCAAGAGAGAGCAAACAATTCAGAAACTCTTCTAGCAGAAGAGATAGCCAAGAGAAATAACAATTTCTAAGAAAGTAGTTTAATGTCCAAAGAATGCATAGTCTCAATAGGAGGAGCCTGCAATGTCTTTAATACCAAATTTAGACTCCAAGGGTGCGATACGATATACGGCGCAGGTTTCGGCGCAAGCGTGGAAACCTGCGCCGGCCGTAGTTTCAGCTCGCAACTCGAGCTATCTCATATACGGCGCCGTCAGATGCTAAAGTGCCGTAAGTCTGACAAACTAGAGATGTCCAGAAATCTGCATAAGTACAAATTTCTGGAGTCGCCAGTGACTTACGGCACTTTAGAAACTGCCGCCACCTACAAAGACTTACTAAAATATTAAATCACCCGTAACTGTCTAACACACCTCCCAAAACTAGCCCGACACATATACCCCTCTATCCGCAATCCCCCCTCTCACTCCTAACAATAAATATATTAACCCCTAAACCGTCGCTCCCGGACCCCGCCGCCAGCTACATTAACTATATTACCCCCTAATATGATCCCCCTACACCACCGCCACCTATTTTAACTATATTACCCCCTAATCTGACCCCCTTACACCGCCGCCACCTATATTAAAATTATTAACCCCTAATCTAATCCCCCTACACCGCCGCCACCTATATTAAATGTCTAACCCCCTAATGTGATCCCCCTACACCGCCGCCACCTACATTAAAATTATTAACCCCTAATGTGAGCCCCCTACCCCGCCGCCACCTATTTTAACTACATTACCCCCTAATCTAATCCCCCTACACCACCGCCACCTATTTTAACTATATTACCCCCTAATCTAATCCCCCTACACCGCCGCCACCTATAATAAATGTCTTACCCCCTAAAATACTAAAATGTCCCTACCCTAAACTAAATTACAAATAGCCCTGAAAAGGGCCTTTTGCGTGGCATTGCCCCAAAGTAACCAGCTCTATTACCAGCCCTTAAAAGGGCCTTTTGCGGGCATTGCCCCAAAGTAACCAGCTCTATTACCAGCCCTTAAAAGGGCATTTTGCAGGGCATTGTCACAAAGTAATCAGCTATTTTATCTGTAATCTA
This sequence comes from Bombina bombina, assembly GCF_027579735.1. Classification (NCBI taxonomy): domain Eukaryota; kingdom Metazoa; phylum Chordata; class Amphibia; order Anura; family Bombinatoridae; genus Bombina; species Bombina bombina. The sequence continues at coordinate 240,188,303 of NC_069504.1, read as the reverse complement.
ATCCCCCTACACCGCCGCCACCTATAATAAATATATTAACCCCTAATCTAATCCCCCTACACCGCCGCCGCCTATATTAAATATATTAACCCCTAATCTAACCCCCCTACACTGCCGCCACCTATATTAACCCTAATTATATTAGGGTTAATATAGTTAATATAGTTATTATATTATATATATTATTAATATAGTTAATAATTAATATAGTTATTATATTATATATATTAACTATATTAACCCTATCTAACCCTAACACCCCTAACTTAATTATTATTGCAATAAATCTAAATAATATTAATCTTATTAACTAAAATATTCCTATTTAAAACTAAATACTTACCTAGAAAATAAACCTTAAGATAGCTACAATATAATTAATAATTACATTGTAGCTATTTTAGGGTTTATATTTATTTTACAGGTAACTTGGTATTTATTTTAACTAGGTACAATAGCTATTAAATAGTTAATAACTATTTAATAGCTACCTAGTTAAAATAATTACCAATTTACCTGTAAAATAAATCCTAACCTAAGCTACAAATACACCTACACTATCAATAAATTAAATAAACTACAATTATCTAAACTAAAATATAATTAAATACACTAAACTAAATTACAAAAAACCCCCACTAAATTACAAAAAATAAAAAAAGATTACAAGAATTTTAAGCTAATTACACCTAATCCAAGCCCCCTAATAAAATAACAAAGCCCCCCAAAATAAAAAATGTCCCTACCCTAAACTAAATTACAAAAAGTAATCAGCTCTATTACCAGCCCTTAAAAGGGCCTTTTGTGGGGCATTGCCCCAAAGTAATCAGCTCTTTTACCTGTGAAAAACCCCCCATTACAACCCACACACCCCTACTCTAAAACCCACCCTATCCCCCCTTAAAAAAACTAAGTCTAACCCCCAAGTGCTCCTTACCTGTCCTGAAGACTGGCGGAGAAGGTCCTGTTCCAGGCGGAGAAGTCTTCTTCCAGGCGGCGACCTCTTCTTCTTCCAGGAACCAGCCGGCACGGTAGCGGAGGAATTGAAGGCCGATGACCGCGGAGCTGAAGACCGTCCTCTCTGGAACTGAAGACCGGCGATACAGGAACTGAAGATCGGCGACGCTGGAAGTGAAGACCGGAGCCATGGAGCGTGGAGGATCCTCTTCATACGATCGCCGCCGTACACTGATTCGGAATTCAAGGTACGCGATTAAAAATGGCGTCCCTTGAATTCCTATTGGCTGATTTGAGCCTTCAAATTCAAATCAGCCAATCGGATAAAAGCTACTTTAATTCTATTAGCTGATTTGAATAGCCAATAGAATAAGAGCTACTGTAATTCTATTGGCTGATTAGAATAGCCAATAGAATTACAGTAGCTCTTATTATATATATAATATAATAACTATATTAATAATATATATAATATAATAACTATATTAACTATATTAACCCTAATATATTTAGTATAGGTGGCGGCGGTGTAGGGGGGTCAGATTAGGGGTTAATATATTTAATATAGGTGGCGGCGGTGTAGGGGGATTAGATTAGGGGTTAATATATTTATTATAGGTGGCGGCGGTGTAGGGGGATTAGATTACAGGTAAAAGAGCTGATTACTTTGTGACAATGCCCCGCAAAAGGCCCTTTTAAGGGCTGGTAATAGAGCTGGTTACTTTGGGGCAATGCCCCGCAAAAGGCCCTTTTAAGGGCTGGTAATAGAGCTGGTTACTTTGGGGCAATGCCACGCAAAAAGCCCTTTTCAGGGCTATTTGTAATTTAGTTTAGGGTAGGGACATTTTAGTATTTTAGGGGGTAAGACATTTATTATAGGTGGCGGCGGTGTAGGGGGATTAGATTAGGGGTTAATACATTTAATATAGGTGGCGGCGGTGTAGGGGGATTAGATTAGGGGTTAAAACATTTAATATAGGTGGCGGCGGTGGCGGGGGATTAGATTAGGGGTTAATACATTTAATATAGGTGGCGGCGGTATAGGGGGATTAGATTAGGGGGTAATGTAGTTAAAATAGGTGGCGGTGGTGTAGGGGGCTCACATTAGGGGGTAATAATTTTAATATAGATGGCAGCGGTGTAGGGGGATTACATTAGGGGTTAATAATTTTAATGTAGGTGGCGGCGGTGTAGGGGGATCACATTAGGGGGTTAGACATTTAATGTAGGTGGCGGCGGGGTCCGGGAGCGGCGGTTTAGGGGTCAAACACTTCATTAGGGATTGCGGCGGGGGATCGCGATTGACAGGTAGATAGACATTGCGCATGCGTTAGGTGTTAGGTTTTATTTTGAAAGCAGTTTAGGGAGTTACGGGGCTCCAATACTCAGCGTAAGGCTTACTACGCCTGCATTTTGTGGCAAGGTGAAAATGGAGTAAGATTTCTCCATTTTCGCCACGTAAGTCCTTACGCTGTATATTGGATACCAAACTGCGCTGGTTTGGTATACCTGTCTATGGGCCAAAAAACTACGGCCGAAGGCAGAAATATAAGACTGTAACTTCTAGGTTACGTCGTATATAGGATACCAAACCAGCGCAAAATTTGGCGTCGCCAGCTTTTGCGGGCGACGCTGCATATCAGATCGGGCCCCAAGGAAGAGAGAGAGATTTAATAACAGGTTTGATACGAGTCAAAGCCTGTATAAAACAGTGAACGTCAGGAAGATTAGCAATCTTTCTGTGAAATAAAACAGAAAGAGCAGAGATTTGTCCTTTCAAAGTATTGGCAGACAAACCTTTATCCAAACCATCCTGAAGAAACTGTAGAATCCTAGGAATTTTAAAAGAATGCCAAGAATAACCATGAGTGGAACACCATGAAATACAGGTTTTCCAAACCTTGTGATATATTTTCCTTGAAACAGGCTTATAAGCCTGTATCATAGTGTTAAAACCTCTATGACTAAGGACTAAGTGTTCAATTTCCATGCCTTCAAATTTAGAGATTTGAGATCCGGATGGAAAATGGGCCTTGAGACAGAAGGTCTGGTCTTAGAGGAAGTGACCAAGATTGGCAACTGGACAAGGTCCGCATACCAGAACCTGTGAGGCCATGCTGTTGCTATCAGAAACACATAAGATTGTTCCATTATTATCTTTGAGATCACTCCCAAAGGTGGAAAAATGTAAGCAGGTTGGTAAAACCATGGAACTGCTAGAGCATCCAGAGGATCCCTGGACCTGGAGAGGTATCTGAGAAGATTCTTGTTTAGACGAGAGGCCATCAGATCTATGCCTGGAAGAACAAACATCTGCACAATCTTATAGAACACATCTGGATGGAGAGACCACTCCCCCAGATGTAGAATCTGACGGCTGAAATAATCAGCTTCCCAATTGTCTACACCTGGTATATGAATCGCAGTGATTAGAGTTGTATCCCGCCCAAGAAAGTATTAGAGACACTTCTTTCAATGCTAGGGGACTGTGAGTCCCCCCTTGATGATTGACATATGCCACTGTTGTGACATTGTCTGTTGAAACTGAATATATGGTTCTCTCTTTAATAGAGGCCAAGGGGCCGATTTATCATTGTCTGTCCGACAAAATATGCTGTAGCATATCATGTCCGACAGTATACGCTATCGGCATTTATCAATTCACAAGCAGTTGTGTCGCTAGCAAGGGGTGTCAATCAACCCGATTGTATAAGATTGGGTGGATTGCAGACCGCAGCCTTAGTGGCTGGTGGACCAATTATGGAGCAGCGGTCTTAAGACTGCTGCTTCATAACTGCTTTTTCTGCGCAGAAACAGGGGCATCATGAAGAGCTCTGAAAATAGCACAGAGTTCTAATATTGATTGGTAACCTCGCCTCTCGAGGATTCCAAACTCCTTGTGCTATCAGAGACCCACAGACAGCTCTCCAACCTGTGAGACTTGCATCTGTTGTGATCACAGTCCAGGTAGGATGAACAAAGGAGGCCCCTTGAACAATAAGGTGATTGTTGGGATATAAGTACATCAGTTATGATATCCGAGTATTATCCCTGCATCATTGGTGCAACATGCAAGCTGTAGAGGTCTCATATGAAAACAAGGAAAAGGGATCTCGTCTGATGCTGCAAACATGAGACCTAAAACTTCCATGCATATAGCCATTGAAAGAAATGATAAGAGACTAAATGTTTAGACAAGCTGAAACCAATCCCAAACGTCTCTATTCTGTTAGGAATAGAGTCATGTACACTGAATCCATCTGGAAACCTAAAAAGGTGACCTTTGTCTGAGGAATAAAGAAACTATTTGGTAAATTGATCCTCCAAACATGTCTTTGAAGAAACAACGGAAATTGTTTCATGTGAGATTCTGCTAAATGAAAAGCTTGAGCTAGTACCAAGATATCGTCCAAATAAGGAAACATCGCAATACCCTGCTCTCTGATTACAGATAGAAGGGCACCTAGAACTATTAAGAATATTCTTGGTGCTGTTGCAAGGCAAATTGGTAATGCTTGTTTAGAAAAGAGAATCTCAGAAAACGATAGTGATCTGGATGAATCGGATTGTGAATGTAAGTGTCCTGTAAGTCCATTGTGGACATGAAGTGACCTTGCTGAACAAAATGGCAGAATAGTCGTTATAGTCACCATCTTGAAAGTTGGGACCCTTACAAAATGGTTTAAAGTTTTCAGATCCAAAATTGGTCTGAAAGAATTTTCCTTCTTTGGTACAATGAATAGATTTGAATAAAAACCCCAATCCTTGTTCCTGCTGTGGAACTGGGATAATTACCCCTGAAAGTTCTAGATCTGAAACACATTTCAGAAAGGCTTGAGCTTTTACTGGGTTTTTTGGTACATGGGTAAGAAAGAATCTTCCCAACAGAGGTCTTATTCTTAATCCTATTCGATACCCCAGAGAAATTATATTCTGAATCCACTGATTTTGGACAGAGTCTGTCCAAACTCTTTGAAATAGCTTTAGCCTGCCCCCTACCAGAAGAACTGTCTTGAGGGCAGCACATCATGTAGGTTTAGGGGCAGGATTTGGTTTCTTATAAGGCTTGGCTTTATTCCAATTCGGAGATGGTCTCCAATTAGAGCCAGAGGTCTTAGTGGAAGAAAAGATTTTCTGTTCTCTATTCTGACGAAAGGAACGAAAATGATTGGGAGCTTTAAATTTACCCTTAGATTTCTTGTTTTGGGGCAGAAAAACTCCCTTACCCCCAGTAACAGTGGAGATAATAGAATCCAATTGTGATCCAAAAAACATAATTTATGTAAGAACTTACCTGATAAATTCATTTCTTTCATATTAGCAAGAGTCCATGAGCTAGTGACGTATGGGATATACATTCCTACCAGGAGGGGCAAAGTTTCCCAAACCTCAAAATGCCTATAAATACACCCTTCACCACACCCACAAATCAGTTTAACGAATAGCCAAGAAGTGGGGTGATAAGAAAAAAGTGCGAAAGCATAAAAAATAAGGAATTGGAATAATTGTGCTTTATACAAAAAAATCATAACCACCACAAAAAAGGGTGGGCCTCATGGACTCTTGCTAATATGAAAGAAATGAATTTATCAGGTAAGTTCTTACATAAATTATGTTTTCTTTCATGTAATTAGCAAGAGTCCATGAGCTAGTGACGTATGGGATAATGACTACCCAAGATGTGGATCTTTCCACGCAAGAGTCACTAGAGAGGGAGGAATAAAATAAAGACAGCCAATTCCTGCTGAAAATAATCCACACCCAAAATAAAGTTTAAATGAAAACATAAGCAGAAGATTCAAACTGAAATAGCTACCTGAAGTACTTTTCTACCAAAAACTGCTTCAGAAGAAGAAAACACATCAAAATGGTAGAATTTAGTAAAAGTATGCAAAAAGGACCAAGTTGCTGCTTTGCAAATCTGATCAACCGAAGCTTCATTCCTAAACGCCCAGGAAGTAGAAACTGACCTAGTAGAATGAGCTGTAATCCTTTGAGGCGGAGTTTTACCCGACTCGACATAAGCATGATGAATTAAAGATTTCAACCAGGATGCCAAAGAAATGGCAGAGGCCTTCTGACCTTTCGTAGAACCGGAAAAGATAACAAATAGACTAGAAGTCTTTCGGAAAGTCTTAGTAGCTTCAACATAATATTTCAAAGCTCTAACCACATCCAAAGAACGCAATGACTTCTCCTTAGAATTCTTAGGATTAGGACATAATGAAGGAACCACAATCTCTCTACTAATGTTGTTGGAATTCACAACCTTAGGTAAAAATTCAAAAGAAGTTCGCAACACCGCCTTATCCTGATGAAAAATCAAAAAAGGAGACGCACAAGAAAGAGCAGATAATTCAGAAACTCTTCTGGCAGAAGAGATGGCCAAAAGGAACAAAACTTTCCAAGAAAGTAATTTAATGTCCAATAAATGCATAGGTTCAAACGGAGGAGCTTGAAGAGCCCCCAGAACCAAATTCAGACTCCAAGGAGGAGAAATTGACTTAATAACAGGTTTTATACGCACCAAAGCTTGTACAAAACAATGAATATCAGGAAGATTAGCAATCTTTCTGTGAAAAAGAACAGAAAGAGCAGAGATTTGTCCTTTCAAGGAACTTGCAGACAAACCTTTATCCAAACCATCCTGAAGAAACTGTAAAATTCTTGGAATTCTAAAAGAATGCCAGGAAAAATGATGAAAAAGACACCAAGAAATATCTTCCAGACTCTATAATATATCTCCCTAGATACAGATTTACGAGCCTGTAACATAGTATTAATCACAGAGTCAGAGAAACCTCTTTGACTAAGAATCAAGGGTTCAATCTCCATACCTTTAAATTTAAGGATTTGAGATCCTAATGGAAAAAAGGACCTTGAGACAGAAGGTCTGGTCTTAACGGAAGAGTCCACGGTTGGCAAGAAGCCATCCGGACAAGATCCGCATACCAAAACCTGTGAGGCCATGCTGGAGCTACCAGCAGAACAAACGAGCATTCCTTCAGAATTTTGGAGATCACTCTTGGAAGAAGAACTAGAGGCGGAAAGATATAGGCAGGATGATACTTCCAAGGAAGTGACAATGCATCCACTGCTTCCGCTTGAGGATCCCTGGATCTGGACAGATACCTGGGAAGTTTCTTGTTTAGATGAGAGGCCATCAGATCTATTTCTGGAAGCCCCCACATTTGAACAATCTGAAGAAATACCTCTGGGTGAAGAGACCATTCGCCCGGATGCAACGTTTGGCGACTGAGATAATCCGCTTCCCAATTGTCTATACCTGGGATATGAACCGCAGAAACTAGACAGGAGCTGGATTCCGCCCAAACCAGAATTCGAGATACTTCTTTCATAGCTAGAGGACTGTGAGTCCCTCCTTGATGATTGATGTATGCTACAGTTGTGACATTGTCTGTCTGAAAACAAATGAACAATTCTCTCTTCAGAAGAGGCCAAGACTGAAGAGCTCTGAAAATTGCACGGAGTTCCAAAATATTGATCGGTAATCTCACCTCCTGAGATTCCCAAACCCCTTGTGCCGTCAGAGACCCCCACACAGCTCCCCAACCTGTAAGACTTGCATCTGTTGAAATTACAGTCCAGGTCGGAAGAACAAAAGAAGCCCCCTGAATTAAACGATGGTGATCTGTCCACCACGTCAGAGAGTGTCGTACAATCGGTTTTAAAGATATTAATTGAGATATCTTTGTGTAATCCCTGCACCATTGGTTCAGCATACAAAGCTGAAGAGGTCGCATGTGAAAACGAGCAAAGGGGATCGCATCCGATGCAGCAGTCATAAGACCTAGAATTTCCATGCATAAGGCTACCGAAGGGAATGATTGTGACTGAAGGTTTCGACAAGCTGATATCAATTTTAGACGTCTCTTGTCTGTCAAAGATAGAGTCATGGACACTGAATCTATCTGGAAACCCAAAAAGGTTACCCTTGTCTGAGGAATCAATGAACTTTTTAGTAAATTGATCCTCCAACCATGATCTTGAAGAAACAACACAAGTCGATTCGTATGAGATTCTGCTAAATGTAAAGACTGAGCAAGTACCAAGATATCGTCCAAACAAGGAAATACCACAATACCCTGTTCTCTGATTACAGACAGAAGGGCACCGAGAACCTTTGAAAAGATCCTTGGAGCTGTTGCTAGACCAAACGGTAGAGCCACAAACTGGTAATGCTTGTCTAGGAACGAGAATCTCAGAAACTGATAGTGATCTGGATGAATCGGAATATGCAGATATGCATCCTGTAAATCTATTGTAGACATATAATGCCCTTGCTGAACAAAAGTCAGAATAGTCCTTACAGTTACCATTTTGAATGTTGGTATCCTTACATAACGATTCAATATCTTTAGATCCAGAACTGGTCTGAAGGAATTCTCCTTCTTCGGTACAATGAAGAGATTTGAATAAAACCCCAGCCCCCGTTCCAGAACTGGAACTGGCATAATTACTCCAGCCAACTCTAGATCTGAAACACATTTCAGAAATGCTTGAGCCTTTGCTGGATTTACTGGGACACGGGAAAGAAAAAATCTCTTTGCAGGAGGTCTTATTTTGAAGCCAATTCTGTACCCTTCTGAAACAATGTTCTGAATCCAAAGATTGTGAACGGATTTGATCCAAATTTCTTTGAAAAAACGTAATCTGCCCCCTACCAGCTGAGCTGGAATGAGGGCCGCACCTTCATGTGGACTTAGAAGCTGGCTTTGATTTTCTAGAAGGCTTGGATTTATTCCAGACTGGAGATGGTTTCCAAACTGATACCGCTCCTGAGGATGAAGGATCAGGTTTCTGTTCCTTGTTGTGACGAAAGGAACGAAAACGATTATTAGACCTGAATTTACCTTTAGATTTTTTATCCTGTGGTAAAAAAGTTCCTTTCCCTCCAGTAACAGTTGAAATAATAGAATCCAACTGAGAACCAAATCATTTATTACCCTGGAAAGAAAGGGAAAGCAGAGTAGACTTAGAAGACATATTAGCATTCCAAGTTTTAAGCCATAAAGCTCTTCTAGCTAAAATAGCTAGAGACATATACCTGACATCAACCCTAATGATATCAAAGATGGCATCACAAATAAAATTATTAGCATGTTGAAGAAGAATAATAATGCTATGAGAATTATGATCTGTTACTTGTTGCGCTAAAGCTTCCAACCAAAAAGTTGAAGCTGCAGCAACATCCGCCAAAGATATAGCAGGTCTAAGAAGATTACCTGAACACAAATAGGCTTTTCTTAGAAAGGATTCAATTTTCCTATCTAAAGGATCCTTAAAGGAAGTACCATCTGCCGTAGGAATCGTAGTACACTTAGCAAGAGTAGAGACAGCCTCATCAACCTTAGGGATTTTGTCCCAAAACTCTAATCTGTCAGATGGCACAGGATATAATTGCTTAAAACGTTTAGAAGGAGTAAATGAATTACCCAAATTATTCCATTCCCTGGAAATTACTTCAGAAATAGCACCAGGGACAGGAAAAACTTCTGGAATAACTACAGGAGATTTAAAAACCTTATCTAAACGTTTAGATTTAGTATCAAGAGGACCAGAATCCTCAATTTCTAAAGCAATTAGAACTTCTTTAAGTAAAGAACGAATAAATTCCATTTTAAATAAATATGAAGATTTATCAGCATCAACCTCTGAAACAGAATCCTCTGAATCAGAAGAACCATTATCAGAATCAGAATGATGATGTTCATTTAAAAATTCATCTGAACAATGAGAAGTTTTAAAAGATTTTTTATGTTTACTAGAAGGAGGAATAACAGACAAAGCCTTCTTAATGGATTCAGAAACAAAATCTCTTATGTTATCAGGAACACTCTGAGTATTAGATGTTGACGGAACAGCAACAGGTAATGGAACTTTACTAAAGGAAATTTTATCTGCATTAACAAGTTTGTCATGACATTCAATACAAACAACAGCTGGAGGAACAGATACCAAAAGTTTACAGCAGATACACTTAGCTTTGGTAGCTCCAGCACCAGGCAGCGATTTTCCTGAAGTATCTTCTGACTCAGTTGCAACGTGGGACATCTTGCAATATGTAATAGAAAAAACAACATATAAAGCAAAATAGATCAAATTCCTTAAATGACAGTTTCAGGAATGGGAAAAAATGCCAGTGAACAAGCTTCTAGCAACCAGAAGCAATAATAATGAGACTTAAATAATGTGGAGACAAAAATGACACCCATATTTTTTTAGCGCCAAATAAGACGCCCACATTATTTGGCGCCTAAATGCTTTTGGCTTTTCATGATACGTATGACGCCGGAAACAGAAAAAAAATTTTGCGCCAAAAAAGTCCGCGCCAAGAATGACGCAATAAAATGAAGCATTTTCAGCCCCCGCGAGCCTAACAGCCCACAGGGAAAAAGTCAAATTTTTAAGGTAAGAAAAAATGATTGATTCAAATGCATTATCCCAAATATGAAACTGACTGTCTGAAAATAAGGAATGTTGAACATCCTGAGTCAAGGCAAATAAATGTTTGAATACATATATTTAGAACTTTATTAAAAAAGTGCCCAACCATAGCTTAGAGTGTCACAGAAAATAAGACTTACTTACCCCAGGACACTCATCTACATGTTGTAGAAAGCCAAACCAGTACTGAAACGAACATCAGCAGAGGTAATGGTATATATATAAGAGTATATCGTCGATCTGAAAAGGGAGGTAAGAGATGAATCTCTACGACCGATAACAGAGAACCTATGAAATAGACCCCGTAGAAGGAGATCATTGCATTCAAATAGGCAATACTCTCCTCACATCCCTCTGACATTCACTGCACGCTGAGAGGAAAACCGGGCTCCAACCTGCTGCGGAGCGCATATCAACGTAGAATCTAGCACAAACTTACTTCACCACCTCCATAGGAGGCAAAGTTTGTAAAACTGATTTGTGGGTGTGGTGAGGGGTGTATTTATAGGCATTTTGAGGTTTGGGAAACTTTGCCCCTCCTGGTAGGAATGTATATCCCATACGTCACTAGCTCATGGACTCTTGCTAATTACATGAAAGAAAGATTTTTACCTTGAAAAGACAGATAATAATCTAGTTTTAGACACCATGTCAGCATTCCAAGATTTAAGCCATAAACGACATCACCAAATAGATACAAATGCTACCAGCGCAATCAATGATACAAAACTTTACACTAATAAAAATTAGCAAAATCACTCGCCAAACAAACACACATGCTCACTTCACTAATACTGTTGCTGGTCAAATCCATTAAAGCAACATTCACACATATCACTATGGTTTTAGAGCTCAACAGATTAATTGCACAAACCTATTAATTTCACTACATACAATAAAAGGGGATTATTCACGTAGATATTCTGGATTACAAAATTGGGAGATTATTAGGCTGATAATGATTTTGTGTTGTTTTTGGCAGGTAACTTCAATCTTCAGATGTATTAATGGTAAAAGCACTTTTAGGGCTCCATGTACTAAGAGGCGGGCGGACAGCTTCTTAACTCGCAAAGCTGTCCGCCCGCCTCCGCTACACACGGGCAGCGGATCTATTGATCCGCTTGCCCGTATGTATCATTACACACTCAGCGGAGTGTGTAATGCCCGCCCCTTCAGTCGCGCGACCAATCACGCGACTGAAGGGGCTGTCAATCACCGAGAGCGAGCGAGCTCTCGGTGATTCTGCTTCGCCACCTAAGAGGTGGCGTAGGGTGTAGGAAGCAGCGGTCTAATGACCGCTGCTTCTTACATTGCGGGAAGCAGGCTCGCATATGCGAACCTGCCCCGCAAAGGCTCCGGAGCAGCTTTCGCTGCTTCGTACATGGAGCCCTTAGATTGTGATTACTGGAACGCTTAGAAGTCAATATCTACTGAATACAAGCACAAGATTGTGATCAACTTTTAAAATGCAGATTTCCAGCACACTGCAAGAACGAAGGTTTTCAGAATAATAATTTAAGCAAAATTATAAGCATTTAGGTCTACAAACACATTAGCTGGACTTCTAGATATAGAACGAAGGATTCTTGCTCTACAGCCAGTTACAACACTTCTAAATATAAAAAACACAAATAAAAGAAATATACTATGCAAATAATTGATCATTGTATGTACATGAACATACATTTAAAGGGACAGTAAAGCTAAAATCAAACTTTCATGATTCAGATAGAACATGTAGTTTTAAAACAACTTTCCAATTTACTTCTATTATAAAATGTCCTTTGTTCATGTATGATCCTTTGTTGAAGAGTAAACCTAGGTAGGCAGATAGGAGCTCAGGAGCGTGCATGTGTCTTTAGCAGTCTACAAAAGCAGTGTGTAACTATGTATAACATTGTTATAAACTTTGGTGTAAACATGCTGCTAGATGTCTAAATACACATGCACACTCCTGAGCTCACTTAGTTTTACTCTTTAATAAAGAATACCTAAAGAACTATGACAAATTGATAATCAAAGTTAATTGTAAAGATGTTTTAAATGTCATGCTCTATCCAACCCATTTAAGTTTAATTTTAAACTTAACAATATATTTAACAATGTAATGTATTTTCTTATAAACATGACAAAGATGACACAAGGGGGTCAATTTACTAATGTGCGAGCGGACATGATACAATGTAACGTATCATGTCCGCTGCACATCGATAAATACCGACAACACACGCTGTTGGCATTTATCATTGCACCAGCAGTTCTTGTGAACTGCTGGTGCAATGCCGCCCCCTGCAGATTCGCAGCATTGCGATCGTATAGGTTTGGGCGGATTGATGCCCGCAGCCTCAGAGCAGGCGGACCATAACAGCTGTTTCCGGCGAGCCTAAAGACTTGCGCGTAAACAGGGGCATCAAGCTCCATTCGGAGCTTGATAATTCAGCCCCATGGAATCAGTATACAATTTCCATAATAACACGCTTTATCATTAAAAACATCAAAATAGAAACAGGACTAAAAAAAAAGCATGCTTACATAACATGAGCTTATTAGTTTCAGAGTTTCATAGTTTGTCACTTTAATTGAAATGTAAAGAAAAAAAGAAATACAAATTCCTCATTTTTTAAACAAATGGCAATGAATCAAATTACTGTAAAAACAATGATGCATAACAAAAACTAGGCAATTGAACATAACAGTCCTGAGAACCTTATATAGGACTGAGGTATGGTTACTGTGGTTTAATGCCGATGAGTAGTTAACCTCCGGATTGTAGTTGTCAACGGATCTGACTCTTTGATGTATTTTGCTAAATTTGGACCGCTTGTGCAGAGAAGAGTAGTGTAGGTGTCAGGCCGCTGGCAGGGGTTGTCAATCAACCAGATTGTATCCGATCGTGTTAATTTCTGTCCGCCGCCTCAGAGCAGGCAGACAGGTTATGGAGCAGCGGTCTTTAGACAGCTGCTTCATAACTTCTGTTTCTGGCGGGGCATCAAGCTCTGTACAGAACTTGATAAATTGACCCCAAGGTCTAAAATGACAGTCCAATAAAAATGACACCACTTTGCCCCTGCATCCAGCCTGGTTGCTATCTCTTAGTTTAGAGAGTTTGCATGATAAACACTGTGATTTTCTGTGCTTTAGTTCCGAATGAGTTCAAATGCATCCATAACTCTTACCCATAAACATGTCTCCTTAGACTTTGATCACAGGATCATAGAGTTAAATGTTGGAAGATATGGCTTCCTATGCTGGAAAACATGGGAAGTGCCATTGCAAGATTAAGGACTGTTTGGTTTATAATGGCCTTATCATATGGTAGGATGGAGAAAATCACTAGAGTCAGATATAGATACAAATAGATGAATACAGGTATACCTCACTTTATAGCACTTCGCTAATACAGTGCTTTGTGGAGCTGAAGTTCAACCTTCAAAGATTTTGAAACAGTGCTGTAATCATTGTGAGATTGCGAGAAAAGTGACTGGCACCATTTTGTTATGCTTAGTTCACTCTGTTTACAGCATTACAGTGCAATCTGTGTCTCAGTGTTATAGTCTGGCAAATTTTACTACAGTAATTGTCACTATTTTACAGGTACAGTTTTTATTGAACACTGTGCTGTGTTAGTGTTAAACTAAACGTAGAGGTATTGCACCCCTAATATATGTTAGTTCAAACATGTTTTCAAGTTTTTAAGCATACTGGAAAGTGAAAAAAAACCTAAAACAGCTTGTTTCACTTTAAAGGGACACTGTACCCAAAAATTTTCTTTCGTGATTCAGATTGAGCATGAAATTTTAAGCAACTTTCTAATTTACTCCTATTATCAAAAAATTTTTCATTCTCTTGGTATCTTTATTTGAAATGCAAGAATGTAAGTTTAGATGCCGGCCCATTTTTGGTGAACAACCTGGGTTGTCCTTGCTGATTGGTGGATAAATTCATCCACCAAAAAAAAAGGGCTGTCCAGAGTACTGAAACCAAAAAAATCTTAGATGCCTTCTTTTTCAAATAATGATAGCAAGAGAACGAAGAAAAAATGATAATAGGAGTAAATTAGAAAGTTGCTTAAAATTGCATGCTCTTTCTGAATTACAAAAGAAAAAAATTGGGTTCAGTGTCCCTTTAAGGCAGTTTTCACTTAACAGTGGTGCTCCGGTCCCTAACCCGCTGTATGAGAGGGGTATATCTGTAACAGACATGAGCCCACACAATCATGTCATATAAATCAATCATCTAGAAAAAAAAATATTTTGTTTGTTAAAGTGATGATAAATCCTTGCGTTTTTGAAACGCTAAGATTCACCAGTGCTATAAATAAAATTCCTTTATTTGCCGCAGTTTATGCACAGCTGAGACCCCCTCTGGCTCAATGAGGTGGTGTTTCCACTTCTTAGCCAATAGCGGGCTAGCCAACCGGCATAATGCAGATCATCAAGCACGGGTATTGGCTAAGAAGTGGAAATGTCACCTTATTGAAAAAATAGTATTTTGCCGTGGGCGGCCTTGGTCACACAAATCAGCATAAACTGCAGGCAAATAAAGGAAGTTTTTTTATAATTCATGAATGAAAATCACCTTTATTTATCGCACTGGTAAATCCTAACATTTCAAAAACATTAGTATTTACCATCACTTTAAGGGGGTTGTTGTGAGTTTATCATTGAAAATTCCTTTGTCCACTATTTCCTATGGGAAATATCTTCAGGGCAGCAGATGAGCTAGTGTCACTGCTACAAGCCAGAAGCAGCATGAAAAAGATTTTTATTTTTTATTTATTTTAAGTGGGTTCAGGGTTGGCCAAGTACAAAAGTGAAGCTAACATATTACATATTGGCTGACACCAGAATCAATCATCTTACAAGGACATTGTTAAGCCATTATTGAATAATGTAAATTTGAAACTTTGAAGCCCTTCTCACCTAAATAGAGGGCATTTAACCTTTTTTAAAGGGACAGTCTAGGCCAAAATAAACTTTCATGATTCAAATAGAGCATGTAATTTTAAACAATTTTCCAATTTACTTTTATCACCAATTTTGCTTTGTTCTCTTTGTATTCTTAGTTGAAAGCTTAACCTAGGAGGTTCATATGCTAATTTCTTAGACCTTGAAGCCCACCTCTTTCAGATTGCATTTTAACAGTTTTTCACCATTAGAGGGTGTTAGTTCACATATTTCATATAGATAACACTGTGCTTGTGCACGTGAAGTAATCTGGGAGCAGGCACTGATTGGCTAGACTGCAAGTCTGTCAAAAGAACTGAAAAAAGGGGCAGTTTGCTGAGGTTTAGATACAAGGTAATCACAGAGGTAAAAAGTGTATTATTATAACTGTGTTGGTTATGCAAAACTGGGAAATGGGTAATAAAGGGATTATCTATCTTTTAAAACAATAAAAATTCTGGTGTAGACTGTCCCTTTAAGTCTTTCCTGCCTTTAGAGTTTTAACTGCACAAATTAATCTACAATGTTTTTCTTGCATGCATTTGTTCTTTTTTATTTTTTAAAAGGGTGTTTGCTTATCATTTTTGGACAAATGCAACAAATATGGAAAAAATTAAAAATAAAACTGCACTCTAATTAGTAAGCTACTTTCACGCAGTATAGCAGTAAAGATATGAAAATTAGAGGAAAGGCTCAGTGAACAAGGAAGTGAATTCCATGAGTATATGGCTAACAGTAATAGTTTATTGAAATTTGTGAAATAGAAGAGAAGTTGTCAGCTAAACAAAGATGGTGGTGAGGTGAGTAGATAAAGCTACCTAAAATATAAAGGGTTACTTTCATAGAATTTTTCATTTTAGGGTTAGTAGTTTTTTTTAATCTCATATATGAAGGAAATAAAGGGACTTTTAGAGTCAAAAAGCCATTGTGAAATGATGAGTATGGTGGATGCAACTGGAAGAGTTTTTTAGAACACAATAGAGTAGGTTAGTAGAATGGAATTCAATAAACGGGTTGGGGTTTCTCCCAATGCATTGTCTTGTTATCTTACATTTGTTGATTATGCAAATCTACTGTGTTTACTGGTCCTTTGACAGTAAATGAGAATACAAGTGTGAGACTAAAAGTTATATGGCAGCTGGAGATAGGAAGTGAGAAGGTTGGCTTCATTAGTTAGGAACTGCACAATTACTAGTGACAGGTCAGAAAGTAAGGATAAACAAAGGAGTCTAGAGGTGGCATGATCAGTATGGTTATCATAAGAAAGCCAAATGGTAAAGTTGTCAGGAAATTTAGAGATTGGTCTAGTGGGAAGGTTTTTAAAAGCAACCTACAGAAATTGAGCAGATTACAAAGAGATTGAGTTCTTAAAATTGGAGGATGCAGGGGAATAGGCATCTACTACTCCCTGCTGATTATGTATGCATATGGGCATCAGCTGTGTACAGTGACATCATTGTGCGCATTAGCATCATAAGTACCCAGTAGCAAAAGTTCATTGCTTTTGCTTTGGGGAGGGGGGTTCATAGCAGCTAGAAGGACAAGTAACCTTAAAAGTGGAGAGGGCTTAAATGCCTTTCTTTCAGTTCCCATATACATGCATAAATAATAAAGAGGGAATGAGAGGTATGGCCTACAGTCATTAGTAGGGGATTCCCATACTAATGGCAGTCAGCTGCCTAATTGGTTTATTTGATTAGGGGATGGGGCTGCAATTAACCTATATGTACTGTATATAATCCAGAATACACAGCATACACAGATTCCACTCCAAATTAACAATCACATGTTCCTCTTCTAGGTAGTAGGTGATCACTATAGAAATGGCAATAATTTGTCCACTAAGTAACGTTTATGGTGTTATGGGTTTTAAGATAGGCACTTGCTTCCCAAGTACCAAAACAGGTTGTGACTTTTTTTAAGTGGAAAGTCACCTTCTTCAATTGAGAAGTCACCTGCCTAAGTGATCACTATGGCCTAGATTTAGAGTTCGGCGGTAGCCGTCAAAACCAGCGTTAGAGGCTCCTAACGCTGGTTTTGGGCGCCCGCTGGTATTTGGAGTCAGTGATTAAAGGGTCTAACGCTCACTTTTCAGCCGCGACTTTTCCATACCGCAGATCCCCCTACGCCATTTGCGTAGCCTATCTTTTCAATGGGATCTTTCTAACGCCGGTATTTAGAGTCGTTTCTGCAGTGAGCGTTAGAGCTCTAACGACAAGATTCCAGCCGCCTGAAAATAGCAGGAGTTAAGAGCTTTCTGGCTAACGCCGGTTTATAAAGCTCTTAACTACTGTACCCTAAAGTACACTAACACCCATAAACTACCTATGTACCCCTAAACCGAGGTCCCCCCACACCGCCGCCACTCGATTAAAATTTTTAACCCTTAATCTGCCGACCGCCACCTACGTTATATTTATGTACCCCTAATCTGCTGCCCCTAACCCCGCCGACCCCTGTATTATATTTATTCACCCCTAACCTGCCCCCCACAACGTCGCCGCCAGCTACTTAAAATAATTAACCCCTAATCTTCCGACCGCAAATCGCCGCCACCTACGTT
The DNA here is from genome assembly GCF_027579735.1 of Bombina bombina. Lineage (NCBI taxonomy): Eukaryota > Metazoa > Chordata > Amphibia > Anura > Bombinatoridae > Bombina > Bombina bombina. The sequence continues at coordinate 240,170,369 of NC_069504.1, read as the reverse complement.
ATCCCTATGTACCCCTAATCTGCTGCCCCTAACACCGCCGACCCCTATATTATATTTATTAACCCCTAATCTGCCCCCCTCAACGTCGCCGACACCTGCCTACACTTATTAACCCCTAATCTGCCGAGCGGACCTGAGCGCTACTATAATAAAGTTATTAACCCCTAATCCGCCTCACTAACCCTATCATAAATAGTATTAACCCCTAATCTTCCCTCCCTAACATCGCCGACACCTACCTTCAATTATTAACCCCTAAACTTCCGATCGGAGCTCACCGCTATTCTAATAAATGGATTAACCCCTAAAGCTAAGTCTAACCCTAACACTAACACCCCCCTAAGTTAAATATAATTTTTATCTAACGAAATAAATTAACTCTTATTAAATAACTTATTCCTATTTAAAGCTAAATACTTACCTGTAAAATAAACCCTAATATAGCTACAATATAAATTATAATTATATTATAGCTATTTTAGGATTAATATTTATTTTACAGGCAACTTTGTAATTATTTTAACCAGGTACAATAGCTATTAAATAGTTAAGAACTATTTAATAGTTACCTAGTTAAAATAATAACAAATTTACCTGTAAAATAAATCCTAACCTAAGTTATAATTAAACCTAACACTACCCTATCAATAAAATAATTAAATAAACTACCTACAATTACCTACAATTAACCTAACACTACACTATCAATAAATAAATTAAACACAATTGCTACAAATAAATACAATTAAATAAACTAGCTAAAGTACAAAAAATAAAAAAGAACTAAGTTACAGAAAATAAAAAAATATTTACAAACATAATACAAATATTACAACAATTTTAAACTAATTACACCTACTCTAAGCCCCCTAATAAAATAACAAAGCCCCCCAAAATAAAAAATTCCCTACCCTATTCTAAATTAAAAAAGTTACAAGCTCTTTTACCTTACCAGCCCTGAACAGGGCCCTTTGCGGGGCATGCCCCAAGAATTTCAGCTCTTTTGCCTGTAAAAGAATAAATACAATACCACCCCCCCAACATTACAACCCACTACCCACATACCCCTAATCTAACCCAAACCCCCCTTAAATAAACCTAACACTAAGCCCCTGAAGATCTTCCTACCTTGTCTTCACCATCCAGGTATCACCGATCCGTCCTGGCTCCAAGATCTTCATCCAACCCAAGCGGGGGTTGGCGATCCATAATCCGGTGCTCCAAAGTCTTCCTCCTATCCGGCAAGAAGAGGACATCCGGACCGGCAAACATCTTCTCCAAGCGGCATCTTCGATCTTCTTCCATCCGGTGCGGAGAGGGTCCATCTTGAAGCAGGCGACGCGGATCCATCCTCTTCTTCCGATGTCTCCCAACTAATGACGGTTCCTTTAAGGGACGTCATCCAAGATGGCGTCCCTCGAATTCCGATTGGCTGATAGGATTCTATCAGCCAATCGGAATTAAGGTAGGAATTTTCTGATTGGCTGATGGAATCAGCCAATCAGAATCAAGTTCAATCCGATTGGCTGATCCAATCAGCCAATCAGATTGAGCTCGCATTCTATTGGCTGTTCCGATCAGCCAATAGAATGCGAGCTCAATCTGATTGGCTGATGGGATCGGCCAATCGGATTGAACTTGATTCTGATTGGCTGATTCCATCAGCCAATCAGAAAATTCCTACCTTAATTCCGATTGGCTGATAGAATCCTATCAGCCAATCGGAATTCGAGGGACGCCATCTTGGATGACGTCCCTTAAAGGAACCGTCATTAGTCGGGAGACATCGGAAGAAGAGGATGGATCCGCGTCGCCTGCTTCAAGATGGACCCGCTCCGCACCGGATGGAAGAAGATCGAAGATGCCGCTTGGAGAAGATGTTTGCCGGTCCGGATGTCCTCTTCTTGCCGGATAGGAGGAAGACTTTGGAGCACCGGATTATGGATCGCCAACCCCCGCTTGGGTTGGATGAAGATCTTGGAGCCAGGACGGATCGGTGATACCTGGATGGTGAAGACAAGGTAGGAAGATCTTCAGGGGCTTAGTGTTAGGTTTATTTAAGGGGGGTTTGGGTTAGATTAGGGGTATGTGGGTGGTGGGTTGTAATGTTGGGGGGGGGGGGGTATTGTATTTATTCTTTTACAGGCAAAAGAGCTGAAATTCTTGGGGCATGCCCCGCAAAGGGCCCTGTTCAGGGCTGGTAAGGTAAAAGAGCTTGTAACCTTTTTAATTTAGAATAGGGTAGGGAATTTTTTATTTTGGGGGGCTTTGTTATTTTATTAGGGGGCTTAGAGTAGGTGTAATTAGTTTAAAATTGTTGTAATATTTTTCTTATGTTTGTAAATATTTTTTTATTTTCTGTAACTTAGTTCTTTTTTATTTTTTGTACTTTAGCTAGTTTATTTAATTGTATTTATTTGTAGCAATTGTGTTTAATTTATTTATTGATAGTGTAGTGTTAGGTTAATTGTAGGTAATTGTAGGTAGTTTATTTAATTATTTTATTGATAGGGTAGTGTTAGGTTTAATTATAACTTAGGTTAGGATTTATTTTACAGGTAAATTTGTTATTATTTTAACTAGGTAACTATTAAATAGTTCTTAACTATTTAATAGCTATTGTACCTGGTTAAAATAATTACAAAGTTGCCTGTAAAATAAATATTAATCCTAAAATAGCTATAATATAATTATAATTTATATTGTAGCTATATTAGGATTTATTTTACAGGTAAGTATTTAGCTTTAAATAGGAATAAGTTATTTAATAAGAGTTAATTTATTTCGTTAGATAAAAATTATATTTAATTTAGGGGGGTGTTAGTGTTAGGGTTAGACTTAGCTTTAGGGGTTAATCCATTTATTAGAATAGCGGTGAGCTCCGATCGGAAGTTTAGGGGTTAATAATTGAAGGTAGGTGTCGGCGATGTTAGGGAGGGCAGATTAGGGGTTAATACTATTTATGATAGGGTTAGTGAGGCGGATTAGGGGTTAATAACTTTATTATAGTAGCGCTCAGGTCCGCTCGGCAGATTAGGGGTTAATAAGTGTAGGTAGGTGTCGGCGACGTTGTGGGGGGCAGATTAGGGGTTAATAAATATAACATAGGGGTCGGCGATGTTAGGGCAGCAGATTAGGGGTACATAGGGATAACGTAGGTGGCTGCGTTTTACGGAGCGGCAGATTAGGGGTTAAAAGTGTAATGCAGGGGTCAGCGATAGCGTGGGCGGCAGATTAGGGGTTAATAAGTGTAAGGCTAGGGGTGTTTAGACTCGGGGTACATGTTAGAGTGTTAGGTGCAGACGTAGGAAGTGTTTCCCCATAGGAAACAATGGGGCTGCGTTAGGAGCTGAACGCTGCTTTTTTGCAGGTGTTAGTTTTTTTTTCAGCTCAAACAGCCCCATTGTTTCCTATGGGAGAATCGTGCACGAGCACGTTTTTGATGCCGGCCGCGTCCGTAAGCAGCTCTGGTATCGAGAGTTGCATTTGCGGTAAAAATGCTCTACGCTCCTTTTTTGGAGCCTAACGCAGCATTTGTTTGAACTCTCGATACCAGAGTTAAATTTATGGTGCGGCCAGAAAAAAACCTGCGGAGCGTTAACAGCCCTTTTACCGCCGAACTCTAAATCTAGGCCTTTGTAAATTAAAAGAGAGAAGCGCTCAACCTGGGAACAAACAATAGCATAATAGCTTGTTCTATAGCTAGTTACCACCCAAGAAGCAGCCTCTTTTTGCTCAACATGTGCTTTTCGCAGAGAAGAACTTTCCTATAGCATATCAATCTGATCCTTACTTAACAGAACAGTCCAGATCCGAAATACCAGGCAATCCCTCTCTGAACAAGGGAAACAGCAAAACCCCAGACGTACGTTTTGGCCTTGTGTGGGCCTCGTCAGTGAGGTGCAGTCATATCCCTCTAGGCACACTGAGCAACGGTTCCACGTCAGGATTCCCGAATCACACTTAGGGAGACTTCCCTAAGAGTCATAATTTGCATAAATTAAAAGAGAGAAGCGCTCAACCTGGGAACGAACAAAAGCATAATAGCTTGTTCTATGGCTCCACAGCATACCAGAACAGGGTAGAGGAGCACGTGAAATAGGTAAAAACATTATATCTTTATTCCATCAACGTAGGGTAAAAAACCATAATGAAAAACGACAGGGTAATTGTAGACAAGTGCTACCCTTCACTCCTGAAACTAGCTGATACATTTCGGCAATAAGCTGTAGTCTTAGCTGTCCCTAATCCTGTAGGCTCACTTCCTTTAAAGCAGCTACTTCATTGTGATTGGTTAAAAACAAGTATATACTCTAGAGGTGAAGAGAGTGAAAGAAGCAGGTTTGTTTACCTGTACTTCCTGTTTAGCCTTAATAATTATTAGGATTAAACATATAAACAAATGCAAGTACTAAATGTACATATTAGAACAAACTTCTCCTAATCACTCATAGCATTAAATAAATGTATAGTACCTATTAGAAATATGGCAATCGGACAAATGATGTATATATATATATATATATATATATATATATATATATATATATATATATATATATATATATATAAATAACCCATTTAAAACTATACCATTAATGGGATCCGTCTGTAGTAACCAACCCTGTAGGGCAATCTTAAATAGACACTGTAACCTTTTCAGTTTATTATAGACATTGTGACTCTGATATTATAACCTCAACCCTTTGATAATAAGCAACATAAACATAATAAACAATTACACTCCACTCATTTTGGTATTATAGGCTATCAACGCCAATGGTTGATGAGATCAGATTCTGAATTGAGCCCCTTCGGGTGTCTAGTATCCAATTTAAATATACAAAATATCTCCCTCTTTGATAGTAGGCTTTCCCTATCTCCTTTCTGTCTTTCAAATTATTCTGCTCTATTATGGTCCAAACTATTGGATGATTGTTGGTGGAGATTTTACAAATGCTGTATGAGAGTTGTAGTCAGGATGCCCTCTTTTATGCTGTTATGGTGTTGTCTTATACGTACTCTGGTCTCACGTGTAGTGAGACCCACATATTATATCTCACTTACACCTAGATTACGAGTTTTGAGCGCTATAGGGAAAGTAAAGAACGCAACAAAAGTGGCGTTATTTAATCCCCTATAGCGCTGCCATTACAAGTTTTGAAAAACCCGGCTTGCGCGTGCGATATGGAGAATTTATGCTCCATACAGCACCCAAAACAAGCAGTGTTTTGACGTGCTCGTGCACGCTTTCTACATAGACATCAATGGGGAGAGCCGGAAAAAAAAAGTCTAACACCTGCGATTGCGGAAACAAAAGCTCCGTAACGCAGCCCCATTGATGTCTATGGGGGGAAAAGAAAATACAGTTTAAACCTAAAACCCTAACATAAACCCTGAGTTTAAACACCCCTAATCTGCTGCCCCTGACATCGCCGACGCCTGCCTACAGTTATTTACCCCTAATCTGCCACTCCCGATATCGCCGCCACCTAAATAAAATTATTGACCCCTAATCTTCCGCTCCCGATATCGCCGCCACCTAAATAAAATTATTATATAAACAGCTCTTTTGCTCCAAAAAAAATACAACACCCCCTAACACTATACAAACCCCCACCCTTTTGGGGGGCCCTTAAAAGGGCCTTTTGTAGGGCATTGCCCTAAGTTAAACAGCTCTTTTGCTAAAAAAAACCCACAAAAAAACACCCCCTAAAAATATACATTACACAAAATAACAAAAATTATCAAAAATATAAAAATTATTATAATACCCATAAAAAAAAAACACCCCAAAATAAATAACCTAATCTAGAATAAACTACCAATGGCCCTTAAAAAGGCCTTTTGTAGGGCATTGCCCTAAAGATAGCAGCTCTTTTAGTGAAAACAAATTACAAAGACCCATTAACATTATAAACCCCCACCCCCCTCAAACCCACAAAATAAAAAAGAACTATCTAAAAAACCTAAGCTCCCATTGCCCTGAAAAGGGCATTTGTATGGGCATTGCCCTAAAAGGGACATTTAGCTCTTTTACTGCCCAGACCCTACACTAAAAAATAAAACCCACCCAATAAACCCTTAAAAAAGCCGAACACTAACCCCCTGCGATCCACTTACAGTTTTTGAAGTCCCGCTTGAACGATCTTCATCCTGGAGTTGAAGTCCTAATCCAGGCGGCGAGAAGTCTTCATCCAGGCAGCCTCTTCAATCTTCATCCCGGCGGCGAAGTCCTGATCCAAATGGCGAGAAGTCTTCATCCAGGCGGCCTCTTCATTCTTCATCCAGTCGCCGCCGTACACTGAATCTTCAATGCAAGGGACGCGATTCAAGATGACGTCCCTTGCATTCCTATTGTCTGAAAAATTTGAATCAGCCAGTAGGAATTAGGGCTGCTAATTAAAATTTTTCAGCCAATAGGAATGCAAGGGACACCATCTTGAATTGCGTACCTTGGATTTAAGATTAAGTGTACGGCGGCGACCGTATAAAGAGGATGCTCCGCGCAGGATGTCTTCAGGATGGACCCGCTCTGCGCCTCCAAAATCAAGATAGAAGATGCCGCCTGGATGAAAATTGAAGAGGCCGTCTGGATGAAGATTGAAGAGGCCGCCTGGATGAAGACTTCTCGCCGCTTGGATCAGGACATCGCTGCCAGGATGAAGATTGAAGAGGCCGCCTGGATGAAGACTTCTCGCCGCCTGGATTAGGACTTCAACTCCTGGATGAAGATCGTTCAAGCGGGACTTCAAAAACTGTAAGTGGATCATCGGGGGTTAGTGTTAGGCTTTTTTAAGGGTTTTTTGGGTGTTTTTTTTTAGTTTAGGGTCTGGGTAGTAAAAGAGCTAAATGCCGTTTTAAGGGCAATGTCCATACAAATGCACTTTTCAGGGCAATGGGTAGCTTAGGTTTTTTTAGAATTAGGTTTTTTATTTTGGGGGGTTTGTGTTTTTTTTTTACAAGTATAAGAGCTGATATCTTTGGGGGGATGCCCCACAAAAGGCCCTTTTAAGGGCCATTGGTAGTTTATTGTAGGCTAGAGTTTTTTTTTATTTTGGGTGGGCTTTTTTATTTTGATAGGGCTATTAGATTTGGTGTAATTCTTTTTTATTTTGGATAGTTACATTTTTTATTTTTTGTAATTTAGTGTTTGTTATTTTTTGTAACTTAATATTTTTTTTTTGTTATTAGATAGTTTGTAATTTTTAGAATACTCTTATTTAATTGGTGTTTAATTTTAGTTTAATAATTATATTAGTTTAATTGTTAGTTTAAACTTAGTTTTTTTAATTAGACAGGTAAGTTTGAATTTAAGCTAGGGAAATTGTAATTTTAATCTAAAGTTAGGGGGGCGTTAGGTTTAGGGGTTACTAGTTTAATTAATATATTTCGTTGTGGGGGGCTTTCGGTGTAGGGGTTAATAGGTTTATTATAGTGGTGGCGGTGTAGGGCTTAATAAGTTTAGTATAGAGGGGCGATGTTGGCGGACGGCAGATTGGGGGTTAATAAGTTTATTATAGTGGTGACAATGTTGGAGAGCGGCGGAATGGGGGTTAATATTTTTTTAGTGGCGGCGATGTCGGGAGCGACAGATTAAGGGTTAAAAACTTTAAAATAGTGTTTGCGATGCGGGAGGGCCTCAGTTTAGGGGTTAATAGGTAGTTTATGGGTGTTTTAGTGTACTTTTTAACACTTGTCATTTTGGGCTGTAATGCTTGCTTTTTAGCCTCACCACAAAACTCGTAGCACCGGCGCTATAGGAATCCCATGAAAAAAACGTCATTTTTAGGAGTGTGGTACAGGCTAAAAGGCTTGCGGTACAGCTATACTGACAAGACTTGTAATGGCTGCGTAAGCGTTAAGGAAAATGATGCCACAACGCTGCTATTTGACTCATAACGCACAATTCGTAATCTAGGTGATTGTGAGCATGTCAAAAGATAGACTGTGTACTTGGCTATACAGGTAAATCTGTTGTCATGTTTGAACTCTATATAGCAGTGTTTGCACATCTAAATCCATCACCTACGGCCAGATTCTCACAAGCCTTGCAGGTGCTGTTACTGCACTTATATACCCCTTTTTGTGCGAGCCAGGTTAGTCTTTGTTCCTTCTGCTTCTTTAGCTGTGTGGGTGCTAGTCTATTACCCAGAGTGAGACCCTTTCTGAAGGCAAAAACATATTTTATGTAAGAACTTATATGATAAATTAATTTCTTTCATATTGGCAAGAGTCCATGAGCTAGTGACGTATGGGATATACAATCCTATCAGGAGGGGCAAAGTTTCCTAAACCTCAAAATGCCTATAAATACACCGCTCATCACACCCACAATTCAGTTTAACAAATAGCCAAGTAGTGGGTTGATAAAATAATGAGTAAAAAAGTATACAAAAAGAGGAACTTGAAATAAAATTGTGCTTTTTATACAAAAATCATAACCACCATAAAAAAGGGTGGGCCTCATGGACTCTTGTCAATATGAAAGAAATGAATTTATCAGGTAAGTTATGTTTTCTTTCATGTAATTGGCAAGAGTCCATGAGCTAGTGACGTATGGGATAGAAATACCAAAGATGTGGGAGACCACAGAAGAGTCACTAGAAAGGGAGGGATAAAATAAAAAAGCTATTTCTGCTGAAAAATTAAATCCACAAAAAAATAAGACTTTCTTAAAAAATTTCACATAAATTTCAAGAAAAAAACTTAAATCATAAGCAGAAGAATCAAACTGAAACAGCTGCCTGAAGAACTTTTCTACCAAATACTGCTTCAGAAGAAGCAAAAACATCAAAATGGTAAAATTTAGTATATGTATGCAAAGAATACCAAGTTGCTGCTTTGCAAATCTGATCAACCGAAGCTTCATTCTTAAAGAAGTTGCGACTGATCTAGTAGAATGAGCTGTAATTCTCTGAGGTGGAGACTGTCCCGCCTCTACATAAGCCTTGTGAATCAAAAGCTTTAACCAAGATGCAAAATAAATGGCAGAGGCTTTCTGGCCTTTCCTAAGACCAGAAAAAACAACAAATAGACTAGAAGTCTTCCTGGACATTTCCATTTATGGAAGGTGCTATACAGGCCATAGCTATGGCAGAATGCACTCGTGCACATGCACGGTAGGGGGCACAGTCACATGACACCTGACTAAAGCAGTGTACAGTATAATGCTGAAGAATTCACAAAGCATGTGACATTATCCCCATGGAAACAAGAAAGTCTCTTGGCAACAAACAATAGCAGTATCTGAGGTCCCTCCTCAACCCCCCCTTACTTGCATAGGTAATTATTCTCATGTGCACACTTTGTTACATGATATCTCAGGGTTTGGAGTAAGACACTAATAAGGGGGGTGGAGCAAGCTTCACTTGGAACACTAAAGTGTAATTAATTTTGCAGAAGTTTGAAAATTTTATTAAAATACCTATAAGCTTTTTTTTAAAACTTCTTTTTCCCCACACACTGTTTTATCTCAATTGACCCTTTTAGAATATGCACATAACTCAAAATGCTTTATGGCACTTTAAATGATGGATGATCTGTTATGGAGAGTTAGTCATTTCTAATCAAGATTGATTTGTTTGTAACAATAGAGATTTTCCTTTTTAACCTTTTAACGCCGTTATGCCGTTCTATTCCGTCATATTTACACTGGGCTTTAAAGCCGTTATGACGGAATAGAACGTCATATCAAACGGCTGTCCTGAAGCCTTCTGCGCTTCAAGGACTTGATCGCGGTCTGGAGGGCGTTCCTAGGGTTGTAGGGACGCCCCCCAGATGCGATCCAATAATTGAAATCTCGCGATCGTATGCACGATCGCGTAGTTTCAATTTGTCTACATCGGAACAGGTGTTCCGATGTAGACACTTTAACCCTGTCACGAAAGGGTTAAGGATCTCAGGTTGCTGGAAAATTTGGTGGTTTTCGGGAGGTTATTCCACAGTTAAGGAGCTCTGAAAGAAATACCCCTCTAACACATCATCAAAAAGGCCTAGAGGCCCCCCCAAGACCCATTGCTTTAAAGCAAATAACCCTTTAAAACCCTAAAAAATAAAGCCCCCATGTAAGTTGTGGTAATAGTGATCACCTGGTGTGAATAAATGTTCATTTATTTGCACAAAGGCTCATGGAAGATACATAACTATACTGAAAATCCCTTATTTATACGTGGATAACCCCTTCTTTTTACTATAATGTTTAGAGGAAAAACACACACATTATTGTTTATAACTTTGTTTAATAAAAAAATGTAAGGCATCGAGACTTCTTAGAATATCTTGCCTGAGCGGCAAGGTTTAGAATATCAGGCCTTGAGGCCCTGATGATCTATTCATCGTCAGACCCATGAGAAATGACCTTTTTAGCCTCGTCAGCAATCTGTGTCTGCCGATATATTGCAAAAAAGTGGGCTGAACCTCTGTTCTGGCGAGTAACGATATGTCTCCCATAGGAAATAATAGGGATCGCAGCTTTAGCATAAGTCCGCCCACTTCGCCACTCATCTGCGATCTCGGCCTGTGATGTACTCTTTGCATTCACTAAAACAAAACAAAAAAATGTAATGTTGAATTTATATGTATATTATTGCACACATTTTAAGTATTGTGTGTTTTTTTGCGTTCTTTTTTAGGAATTAATATGTCACAGAAGACAGTACCTGTGACTTTATAGTTTTACATGACTACATTAACATTGCAAAGTTAAAGAAATGCAGTTATGTTAAACTGTAAAGTCAGTGATAATGTCTTCTATGACAAATTACTATCATGAACAATACATGCACAAAAAAAAGAAAACCTTACTAATACTTACAATACTTAAAATACATATTATTGCATTATGCAATAAATTACGCATAAATAATTGTATATACATATAAAGCGCCATCAGGGCGGACTGGGCAATTGCCCCCCAGGCTGCTCTAAATCATGTTAAAAACGTCTGCTGCTTCTTTTTTTATAATTTTAATAGCGGCCAGCAGGGGGTGCAGCTGTACATACATAAGGAGCAGTGGAGCAGCATTCCTCTCTCTATGGCACAGACAGGCCATGTGCTGAGGGGGAAGGGCTTAGGGCAGGCTTTCCGTAGTCAAACAGAGCGCAGTCTCAATGAAAGGAGGGAAAGGCTGCTTGCATCAGTGTGAGCTGCTAGAAGCATATGCAGCCACTTCTACTAACTGATATAGCTGAGATCCACCTGGTCAGCTTCCAGCCAACAACTAAACAGTAAGTACATAAATGTGCTCTCAGCAAGTGTGTGGGGTTTCTTCAAAGCTTCAGTGAGACCCTCATGTAGAATACAGCTAATACTGTACAGTGTGCAGCTTTTATTTTAGCTGAAGCCTTGGGATAAGCCTAGGGTTGCCACCTTTTTCCCAGAAAATTTCTGGACACTTTTTAAGTGGGTGTGACAAGGGTGTGTATCTGGACATGGCTTCTCACAGCCTCAAATTCATTCAATTTTTATATATATATATATATATATATATATATATATATATATATATATATATATATATATATATATATATATATATATATATATATACTGTATATTATATAATATATATATATATATATAATGTATTATATTTACACATAATTAAGCCCCCCCCCAAAAAAAATGACCATACCAATTTGAAAAAACAGCAGACACAGCCAAGTATTACTCACAGTTTCTCTGTGTGCTGAGGACCTACAGTCGACGGAGGTGGTGGAACCACGAAGGTAACTGGTCATGTTTCGGCATGCAGACAGCCCACCACACGGCCACCGCACCAACACCTGCCTCTCTCTGCTGCTCTCAGCTGCAGCCGTATGTGATGACTCTCCTCCTCGACCCTCTTCCCCCCTCCCACTGTCCCACACCATCCTCCGTCTCTCCTGCAGACTCCACCTACCCGTTTTTTTTTGTAACCCCAGGCTAAGCACTCCTCTGTCCAGCTAAATGTTTTGTAAAGTCTGTGCTCACTGCTGCTTGCTGCACCAGGGGAGCGATTAGCCCGGGGCATTTGAGGGTAGTTCTGGGACACGGGACACAGAGCCTCAGACCAGACTGTCCCGGTGAAACCGGGGCGGGTGGCAACCCTGGATAAGCCATTTCAGTTTATGTTGTATAAATATCTGGGTCTCCTATATAGGAAAATAATAAAACAGTAGTTTACCATTCACAGCATCAGTATTTGTCACCTATGCATTGCTTTACTGTGTGATGTTTTTTTTTAACTGTAGATAACAGTCCCTTGCTAGGCTCCACATGTACATTTATATACAATTCTGCAATGGGAGTGTGCGTGTATCCCAGGGCTAGTGAGCAGGGCTGCATGGAAATATGGAAGCATATTATCTTTTAAAAGCATTTTTTGTTGGTGTAAATTCAGATAAGCTATGCCTGTGCTGTTTTTTTTTTTTAAAGCGTCATTGTTAGAGGACTCCTCTAGGACCACGACCCTCTTGTTCTCCTCTGCTTCAGGACTCTGGTATCTGCACTGCAAAGTTGTTACAAGTACTTGGAGGGTTGTTCCACAAAATACACACAAGGATATGTCTGCAGAACAACTCTAACTTTATTGGTCAAGTTAGCCAGTTATATACATTTCAGAATACATTGAAATCTGTAGTCATTAGCTCATTTCTAAGATAAGGAAAACATCTGGCATCCTGTAAGTTGTACATCACATTTGTCAGATATCCTTGAAGATATTAAATAAATTTATGACTGACAGGAAAAAGGAGTAATGTAGGATCTCAAAATATTCCAATCTGATGTATAGCTACCTTTGACCTAACTAAAATTCCTTACATCAGCAGTGTTTTCTCACACATAGCTCAAGGGTTCAAAAGTACATGTAAAATGTGTGTATAAAGGTCACTATGCGTCTAGCTACAATTGAATATTAAAGGGATACAGAAAAGATACATTACAATTAAACATAACATATAAAAATGATACAATGTATATATATGCTCCCTAGATATTATAATATTCTTACAATAAGAGTTACAGCATATAGGTTTAACAAGTGACGTATTCATAATTACATCATTTCACATGGTATTTCTATAAGAACAAAGAAACTCATAGAAAATATAATTGGAATAAAAGGAGTGTTAGGGAGTCATTTCTACAGGAATACTTAACTACAGATAAACAGTAACTGGGCCTCCTGGCCCAGCACAAATCACAGCCGTTTGACATCTTGTAGAGATAACAATGCACATCTTCAGGGTCATTCTCAGGGCTATTATATCAATGCAAGTCTCCCTAACATCAGCATATTTCTTACTACATAATAAACCACTATAATAAAAGTCTAATCATTACAAAATGGATGCTAATCATCACAAGATGGCTGCGGGGAACAAGATGGCTGCCGTCAGGTTCATATTACCCCTAACATACCATCCTTTTATTCTAACAGAATAACAGAAAAATAGACTGGCATAGAAAAGTAGTAAAGCCTTATATTATGGTAACAGAACTCTGTGAGAATACTAGAGAAAAATATTTGCATGTCGTGATATACTTTTATAGGCTAATTGTCACTGCATATCGGTACAGTCCCTCCAATACCTTCCATCTATCTTCCAGCCTTCCCAAAACTACCGGTCCACCGGCACAGAGACCCAACCAGCCCCCCATCTACCCCCAAACATCTTCTATCTCTCCACCTGCATTGCTAGCACCCCCCAATATGTCCAACAGTTCCTTTTAAAGCATGACATAGCAACAGCACAACTGTCTCTAGGTGGCCTCTGATCACTTTAAGAACAGTCTTTGTCCATTTGAGAGCGCTGCACCTTGACACTTTGCTATAATACAGTTCTCCAACAGTTCATTTGCAGTAGGGGTGCTTATCCACGGTTCTTCCACAGGGAGATACTGGAAATCTGATGGTTTGTTCATGGGGTAGACAAGGCAACCAGTGGATACCCATGGCAAGTAGACACTCGAGTCACAGGGAGTCTAGGAAGCAACAGAAACAGTACAGGATGAGTACACACCGCAATACAATCACAATTATGTCCAAATAAAACGTCACTTTCATCCTATGTCATTTAAAATCAAACAAAACATTGTTGATATATAATACAAACTAAATACATTGACATTTCTCAGAGAATAATTTACAACTTCTCTATACACTTTTAAATGATACTTCATGAATACTACGCAAGTGAAAACCTGTTAGACTTCATCAAGGGCCTGAATGGTTATGCTAAAACTTATGCTAAGGCCTGCCCTGTAGCAAAAATGAAAAAAAAGAAAACAGTCAATAAAAATAAATGAATTTCTTTACACTGTCACTTTGAACTTCTAAAAATAAAAGAACCTTGTGTTGCTTTATTCTGGATGGCTGCTATCTATAATGTTTATAATTCTCCAACCTAAATTCTCTCACACTCCTGTATGAGGAAAGCATACAAACAGAACATCATTTAAAACTACAAGTTCTTTTAAAGGTAAACACATCTTTATGGTAAGAATTACTCTCTTTGACAAACATCAGGAATGACCAAATTCACTTTGCAGATACCATACTAATTAATAAAAGGGAAAAATACATTTGCTTTCATAAACTATAATTAGGCTATTCCCTGAAACAAACATTTCTCTGTATATTTACTATAAACTTCTAGCTTAGACGTGTCCTCCTTATGTTCTAAAGGGTGAAGGGTCTAAGATATTATGATATATTGCAGCATTTTCCTGAAACATATTTTTATACTCAGTGGGCCATTCAATAGGGTACAATACTGCACAGTTCACAGTTACATTTATCTAAAAATTACTATGTTAAGCACATAAACTACAATGTGCACTAATACCAATGAAGCATATGATGTCTTATACCCAATATGATCAATAAAATACAAGAGAATACAAAACAAGCAATATAAGTAATTGAGTTAAAACAATACTCCCCTAATTTAATTGGTTGACCCTGTAACAGCATAACAGGACCTCCATATCGAGCGATAAGGCACAGTCCAGAGAAGGATAGTCTTTATGTCCTGAAGACACACATCAGAGGAAACATTCATGGATTACCCAGAGTCCAGTTCTGGGGCTGGTACCAGCATGCAAAGCAAAGAATGGATTCAAAGATAGTTCAGTAACTTTTTTTTTTTTTTTACTGCAGTATGGTGGTTAAAACAAGCTTGACAAAAGGTCTTTCATTTTCTTCTTTTCTTTCTTTAAAGGTTTACTTGCTTTCAATCTTTAATCTTTTGAAGAGTGCACTTAGATTTCACCTAAATATGGAAACTCAAAAATAATTCAGTTAGTGTCTTTTAATCTCTGAAGACAGTACCTAAAAACAATCACCCCTATCACATAAAGATACTCATCAATACTCATCAATACTTCCCCCTTGTTTGCGTGAAACATCCCATGTGGCATGCAAACACAACATAACAAAAAACGAAGACAAATTATGCACTCCACTCATGCATGCAGAATACAATTCTCAATAGCAAGCAAAATCAAATACACCTCCACATGCAATATTCCATTCATACAGCACCTTACCACACGCATTCACGAAAAATAAAAACACAACATTCTCTTAGAAAACACTTAAACCAATTGTCCATTTTACAAAACAAAACATGAACAGCCGACACAAACTTTTAACAACCAAAATTAACCTGAAATTCAAAACCAATTCTGCCATTCCCTGAAACGCAGCACTCGCAAAACACTACAAAATAATTAAAATCCTAAAACAACCATGATCTATGCCGTGGTTCTGCAAATTCTACCATGTACAATTCTATGAGATCACACTAATAATGCAATCACCGCAGATGCTCAATAAACTCCAGTTGCATATTTACACATAAAATCCCTAACCATAAATTTACAAAAGAACACACAAACACCTAAGTATCCAATTTTGGGAATAATTAGATAATAATGATACAGCCACTGTTCTATATAGCTCCTGCTCACATGCACCATGTAAATCCACTGTTAAAGGGACATTTTAGTATAAATTAAACTTTCATTATTCAGATAGGACTTTTAATTTTAATCAACTTTCCAATTTACTTTTATCATCAAATTTTTTCTTGGTATTCTTAGTTTAAACTAAACATAGGTAGGCTCATATGCTAATTTCTAAGCCTTTGAGGGCTGCCTCTTATCACAGGCTTTTTAAAATCTCTTTCCAACACAGAGAGACAAAATACACGTGGGCCATATAGATAACACTGTGTTCAGGCACAGGGGGTTATTTAAGATTCAGCACAAAACAATGCTAAATTTAAGACAACAGACCATAAACAGTCACAGTCATGTGACCAGGGAGCTGGAAGAATGCCCCTAGACACAAGGCAACTACAGAGGCAAAAAGCATACCAATACAACTGTGTTGGCCATGCAACACTGGGGAATGGGCAACAAAGGGACCATCCATCCTCAAAACAATAACAATTATATGGTAGACTGTCCCTTTAAGTAAACCAGATGTGGCACAAATAATCTGTGAAAAGCTGCTAGAATCCAGTCTATACTCCTACACAACCAAAATTTCAATAACAACACAATTACTTGATTTAACTCTGTTTACAATTTGACATTCACCATTCTGCAGCTCTCTAGCCAAATGTAACAAATGTATACAACAAAAAAATAAAATAAGCTCTCTTCAAAAAAATAATAATAAAAATTTCCCCTTTAAATTATTCCCAATGAGCCATTGGCCTTACTTATAATAAAAATGTATACTGACATTCATTAAATAGCCTAAGCAAGCATAACCAGCATAAAAACACACAGTGGGATGCAGGCTAGTTAAAGGGACATTTTACTCAAATTAAAAATTATCTTTAATTGAAACTGCTGACACAGTTAAATATACTAGTGTTGGGCTTACAGTAAACCTCATTGTCTTCTCTGTAAATATTTCCTTAAAATCTCAGATTTTATATCAGTTTGCCTGTATCCCTTTAAATATTTTCACTCCTCTGTTTGTCTTTTTTTTTTTTTTTGCTAGTCTCACAGATCGTAACACTAAGATTGTAGACAAATTATCAATTAGTTTGCATTACAGAGAGAATTCAGTTACACTGCAAAAGAAATATCTGCTAACTAAATGGCAGATTTAAAAAGAATACAAAGAAAGGTCCCAAAAAATATATATTTTGCAAACTACTAATACAGTGTTATTGCTGCTAATAAAATGACAATTTTCTAGTGCTCTGTCTACACACTGAGTTCTGATTTTACAGACAAACAATTCAACCCATTACAATTTACTTCATATATACACAAACTTGCAAATGCAACTTCTCCTACATTTGAAACTATTCAGCTTGTATCACAAGTCATTACAAATACATTAATATAAAACAATTTTACAGTACACTGTCCCTTTAAGGACTAACCATTCATTACGTAAATTACATATGTATATTCTAACCATAATTTAGGCTGCTTGTATGATTTACCACACAAATTTCACCTCTGTATTGTAGCATGCCTTGCAGATTAATTTACTTGCAACAAAAACGGACGCACTTTTAAATAAACTTTCAATTACAGCTTATAACTATATGTCATTGGGTGCACCAACTCTGTGCACAGACCTTACAAATACAACATACGTCAACCCATTAATCATACCAGAAACAGTTTCATATTTACCAGAGCGTGACAAAAAAATCACACACACCATCGCACTTTCAAAGCCACTCTCAAAGCCGTTACTTGCCACACAATTATCACTTAAAACTAAAACTGCACATGAATACCACATACTTAAAACATGCTGGTGACTTTAAAAAACAGGTATATAAAATAACATTACAACATATTTTCTTAAAACGTCTTATTTCCCAGCAGGGAAACAGAAAGAAACAGTTTCATTTGTACAGCTATACAGACAAGCTCATTTCATCTCGCATACCAGAGATTCACTCCCCCTTTTTTTTTTTTTTTTTTTTTTTTTCAGGAAAAACAGAATTTATGTTTACCTGATAAATTACTTTCTCCAACGGTGTGTCCGGTCCACGGCGTCATCCTTACTTGTGGGATATTCTCTTCCCCAACAGGAAATGGCAAAGAGCCCAGCAAAGCTGGTCACATGATCCCTCCTAGGCTCCGCCTTCCCCAGTCATTCGTCCGACGTAAAGGAGGAATATTTGCATAGGAGAAATCATATGATACCGTGGTGACTGTAGTTAGAGAAAATAAAGCATCAGACCTGATTAAAAAACCAGGGCGGGCCGTGGACCGGACACACCGTTGGAGAAAGTAATTTATCAGGTAAACATAAATTCTGTTTTCTCCAACATAGGTGTGTCCGGTCCACGGCGTCATCCTTACTTGTGGGAACCAATACCAAAGCTTTAGGACACGGATGATGGGAGGGAGCAAATCAGGTCACCTAGATGGAAGGCACCACGGTTTGCAAAACCTTTCTCCCAAAAATAGCCTCAGAAGAAGCAAAAGTATCAAATTTGTAAAATTTGGTAAAAGTGTGCAGTGAAGACCAAGTCGCTGCCTTACATATCTGATCAACAGAAGCCTAGTTCTTGAAGGCCCATGTGGAAGCCACAGCCCTAGTGGAATGAGCTGTGATTCTTTCAGGAGGCTGCCGTCCGGCAGTCTCATAAGCCAATCTGATGATGCTTTTAAGCCAGAAAGAGAGAGAGGTAGAAGTTGCTTTTTGACCTCTCCTTTTACCAGAATAAACAACAAACAAGGAAGATGTTTGTCTGAAATCCTTTGTAGCCTCTAAATAGAATTTTAGAGCACGAACTACATCCAAATTGTGCAACAAACGTTCCTTCTTTGAAACTGGATTCGGACACAAAGAAGGCACAACTATCTCCTGGTTAATATTTTTGTTAGAAACAACTTTCGGAAGAAAACCAGGTTTAGTACGCAAAACCACCTTATCTGCATGGAACACCAGATAAGGAGGAGAACACTGCAGAGCAGATAACTCTGAAACTCTTCTAGCAGAAGAAATTGCAACCAAAAACAAAACTTTCCAAGATAATAACTTAATATCTACGGAATGTAAGGGTTCAAACGGAACCCCTTGAAGAACTGAAAGAACTAAATTGAGACTCCAAGGAGGAGTCAAAGGTTTGTAAACAGGCTTGATTCTAACCAGAGCCTGAACAAAAGCCTGAACATCTGGCACAGCCGCCAGCTTCTTGTGAAGTAAAACAGATAAAGCAGAAATCTGTCCCTTCAAAGAACTTGCAGATAATCCTTTCTCCAAACCCTCTTGTAGAAAGGATAGAATCTTAGGAATTTTTACCCTGTTCCATGGGAATCCTTTCGATTCGCACCAACAGATATATTTCTTCCATACTTTATGGTAAATTTTTCTAGTTACAGGCTTTCTAGCCTGAATAAGAGTATCAATGACAGAATCTGAGAACCCACGCTTTGATAAAATCAAGCGTTCAATCTCCAAGCAGTCAGTTGGAGTGAAGTCAGATTCGGATGTTCGAACGGACCTTGAACAAGAAGGTCCCGTCTCAAAGGTAGCTTCCATGGTGGAGCCGATGACATATTCACCAGGTCTGCATACCAAGTTCTGCGTGGCCACGCAGGAGCTATCAAGATCACCGAAGCCCTCTCCTGATTGATCCTGGCTACCAGCCTGGGAATGAGAGGAAACGGTGGGAACACATAAGCTAGGTTGAAGGTCCAGGGCGCTACTAGTGCATCTACTAGAGTCGCCTTGGGATCCCTGGATCTGGACCCGTAGCAAGGAACCTTGAAGTTCTGACGAGACGCCATCAGATCCATGTCTGGAATGCCCCATAATTGAGTTATTTGGGCAAAGATTTCCGGATGGAGTTCCCACTCCCCCGGATGAAATGTCTGACGACTCAGAAAATCCGCTTCCCAATTTTCCACTCCTGGGATGTGGATTGCAGACAAGTGGCAGGAGTGAATCTCCGCCCATTGAATTACTTTGGTCACTTCTTCCATCGCCAGGGAACTCCTTGTTCCCCCCTGATGGTTGATATATGCAACAGTCGTCATGTTGTCTGATTGAAACCTTATGAATTTGGCCTTTGCTAGTTGAGGCCAAGCCTTGAGAGCATTGAATATCGATCTTAGTTCCAGAATGTTTATCGGGAGAAGAGATTCTTCCCGAGACCATAGACCCTGAGCTTTCAGGTGTTTCCAGACCGCGCCCCAGCCCACCAGGCTGGCGTCGGTCGTTACAATGACCCACTCTGGTCTTCTGAAGCTCATCCCTTGGGACAGGTTGTCCAGGGTCAGCCACCAACGGAGTGAATCTCTGGTCCTCTGATCTACTTGGATCGTCGGGGACAAATCTGTATAATCCCCATTCCACTGTCTGAGCATGCACAGTTGTAATGGTCTTAGATGAATTCGCGCAAAAGGAACTATGTCCATTGCCGCAACCATCAAACCTATTACTTCCATGCACTGCGCTATGGAAGGAAGAAGAACAGAATGAAGTACTTGACAAGAGCCTAGAAGTTTTGATTTTCTGGCTTCTGTCAGAAAAATCTTCATTTCTAAGGAGTCTATTATTGTTCCCAAGAAGGGAACTCTTGTTGACGGGAATAGAGAACTTTTTTCTATGTTCACTTTCCACCCGTGAGATCTGAGAAAGGCTAGGACAATGTCCGTATGAGCCTTTGCTTGTGGCAGAGACGACGCTTGAATCAGTATGTCGTCCAAGTAGGGTACTACTGCAATGCCCCTTGGCCTTAGCACCGCTAGAAGGGACCCTAGTACCTTTGTGAAAATTCTTGGAGCAGTGGCTAGTCCTAATGGAAGTGCCACAAACTGGTAATGCTTGTCCAGAAAGGCGAATCTTAGGAACCGATGATGTTCCTTGTGGATAGGAATATGTAGATACACATCCTTTAAATCCACCGTGGTCATGAATTGACCTTCCTGGATGGTAGGAAGAATTGTCCGAATGGTTTCCATCTTGAACGATGGAACCTTGAGAAATTTGTTTAGGATCTTGAGATCCAAAATTGGCCTGAATGTTCCCTCTTTTTTGGGAACTATGAACAGATTGGAGTAAAACCCCATCCCTTGTTCTCCTAATGGAACAGGATGAATCACTCCCATTTTTAACAGGTCTTCTACACAATGTAAGAATGCCTGTCTTTTTATTTGGTCTGAAGACAATTGAGACCTGTGGAACCTTCCCCTTGGGGGTAGTTCCTTGAATTCCAGGAGATAACCTTGAGAAACTATTTCTAGCGCCCAAGGATCCTGAACATCTCTTGCCCAAGCCTGAGCGAAGAGAGAGAGAGTCTGCCCCCCACCAGATCCGGTCCCGGATCGGGGGCCAGCATCTCATGCTGTCTTGGTAGCGGTAGCGGGCTTCTTGGCCTGCTACCTTTGTTCCAGCCTTGCATCGGTCTCCAGGCTGGCTTGGTTTGAGAAGAATTACCCTCTTGCTTAGAGGATGTAGAATTTGAGGCTGGTCCGTTTCTGCGAAAGGGACGAAAATTTGTTTTATTTTTAGCCTTAAAAGACCTATCCTGAGGAAGGGCGTGGCCCTTTCCCCCAGTGATGTCTGAAATAATCTCTTTCAAGTCAGGGCCAAACAGCGTTTTCCCCTTGAAAGGGATGTTAAGCAATCTGTTCTTGGAGGACACATCCGCTGACCAAGACTTCAGCCAAAGCGCTCTGCGCGCCACAATAGCAAAACCTGAATTTTTCGCCGCTAATCTAGCTAATTGCAAAGTGGCGTCTAAGGTAAAAGAGTTAGCCAACTTAAGTGCTTGAACTCTGTCCATAACCTCCTCATAAGAAGATGCTTTATTGAGCGACTTTTCTAGTTCCTCGAACCAGAAACACGCTGCTGTAGTGACAGGAACAATGCATGAAATTGGTTGTAGAAGGTAACCTTGCTGAACAAACATCTTTTTAAGCAAACCCTCTAATTTTTTATCCATAGGATCTTGAAAGCACAACTATCTTCTATAGGGATAGTGGTGCGTTTGTTTAGAGTAGAAACCGCCCCCTCGACCTTGGGGACTGTCTGCCATAAGTCCTTCCTGGGGTCGACCATAGGAAATAATTTCTTAAATATAGGGGGAGGGACAAAAGGTATGCCGGGCCTTTCCCATTCTTTATTTACAATGTCCGCCACCCGCTTGGGTATAGGAAAAGCTTCGGGGGGCACCGGGACCTCTAGGAACCTGTCCATCTTACATAATTTCTCTGGAATGACCAAATTGTCACAATCATCCAGAGTAGATAACACCTCCTTAAGCAGAGCGCGGAGATGTTCCAATTTAAATTTGAATGTAATAACGTCAGGTTCAGCTTGTTGAGAAATTTTTCCTGAATCTGAAATTTCTCCCTCAGACAAAACCTCCCTAGCCCCTTCAGACTGGTGTAAGGGCATGTCAGAACCATTATCATCAGCGTCCTCATGCTCTTCAGTATCTAAAACAGAGCAGTCGCGCTTTCGCTGATAAGTGGGCATTTTGGCTAAAATGTTTTTAATAGAATTATCCATTACAGCCGTTAATTGTTGCATAGTAAGGAGGATTGGCGCACTAGATGCACTAGGGACCTCCTGAGTGGGCAAGACTGGTGTAGACATAGAAGGAGATGATGCAGTACCATGCTTACTCCCCTCACTTAAGGAATCATTTTGGGCAACATTATTATCAGTGGCATCATTGTCCCTACTTTGTTTGTCACATTCATCACATATATTTAAATGGAGAGGAACCTTGGCTTCCGAACATACAGAACATCGTCTATCTGATAGTTCAGACATGTTAATAGGCATAAACTTGATAACAAAGCACAAAAAACGTTTTAAAATAAAACCGTTACTGTCTCTTTAAATTTTAAACTGAACACACTTTTTTACTGAATATACGCAAAAGTATGAAGGAATTGTTCAAAATTCACCAAAATTTCACCACAGTGTCATAAAGCCTTAAAAGTATTGCACACCAAATTTGAAAGCTTTAACTCTTAAAATAACGGAACCGGAGCCGTTTTTACATTTAACCCCTATACAGTCCCTGGTATCTGCTTTGCTGAGACCCAACCAAGCCCAGAGGGGAATAAGATACCAAATGACGCCTTCAATAAGCTTTTTCAGTGGATCTGAGCTCCTCACACATGCATCTGCATGCCTTGCTTCTCAAAAACAACTGCGCATTAGTGGCGCGAAAATGAGGCTCTGCCTATGACTAGAGAAGGCCCCCAGTGAAAAAGGTGTCCAATACAGTGCCTGCCGTTTTTTTAACAGAATTCCCAAGATTAAAATAACTCTCCAAAGTTGTAAACCATTAAATATGCTTATAAAGTAATCGTTTTGGCCCAGAAAAATGTCTACCAGTCTTTAAAGCCCTTGTGAAGCCCTTATTCTTATATTGAAAATTAAGAAAATGGCTTACCGGATCCCATAGGGAAAATGACAGCTTCCAGCATTACCAAGTCTTGTTAGAAATGTGTCATACCTCAAGCAGCCAAAGTCTGCTCACTGTTTCCCCCAACTGAAGTTAATTCCTCTCAACAGTCCTGTGTGGAAACAGCCATCGATTTTAGTAACGGTTGCTAAAATCATTTTCCTCTTACAAACAGAAATCTTCATCTCTTTTCTGTTTCAGAGTAAATAGTACATACCAGCACTATTTTAAAATAACAAACTCTTGATTGAAGAATAAAAACTACATTTAAACACCAAAAATCTCTGAGCCATCTCCGTGGAGATGTTGCCTGTGCAACGGCAAAGAGAATGACTGGGGAAGGCGGAGCCTAGGAGGGATCATGTGACCAGCTTTGCTGGGCTCTTTGCCATTTCCTGTTGGGGAAGAGAATATCCCACAAGTAAGGATGACGCCGTGGACCGGACACACCTATGTTGGAGAAACATAGATTTATTAATTTTCCTCCAAATTTAAAATGTATTTGTATATATCTGAATCTGAAAAGATTGGCCATGTCCTCACAAATTGAGATAAATACATTTCAAATAATTAAATCTGTTACACTTAAATCTCCCTTTCATTACTGCACACACACATACAACGGAACAGTTTTTTTAAATTTCTCTTCACTGACTCTACACAGCTGCTCACTGACAGATCTTTTTATGATCCCCCCTCCCTCTCTAGAGTGGGTGCCTTTCTGCCTGAAATAAACTTGTTCTTTAACAACACAAAAACAGCAGCAGTAATAAAATGCACAGTCACTTAATATATATTTTAAGCACAAAACAGCACAGTAATTATATAGCAATAAAAAAAGCAAACTTTAAAAGCAATTAGAAAATGCAAATGCAATACAGCAATTTGAAGTGTGCAAGCAGAAAAACAAATGCAATACAGCAAATTCAGTTTATAGCAAGCATGAAAGAAACAGATTGCGCATAGACAAAGATAGCAAAACAATTTCCAGGCCGATACCAGAGTTTATGGATAATATGCAATAAATTTTATGAATTATACCCCTTTATTTTACAACATATATACCGCATACAACACTATATACTTCAAATACCACATTAAATCCTTATATTCCAACAGAGACTCGAACTCCGTTTTAACCTTAAAATACTATATTTTAACCAATAAAAACATATGTCTCTAGAGGACTCTAACCTCATCATATGTCACTGGAGGCCTCTAACCTCATCATATGTCACTGGAGGCCTCTAACCTCCGACACTATTTAATATCAAAGAACCAATAAATATGTATCATCAGAGGACTCTAACCTCAGATATCATATCTAATCAATAAACCATGTATCACTTGGAGGCCTCTAACCTCAGATACTACTTTATAACCAAAAACAACTTTTACCAAAAAATTTCCATAAAAAAAACCCACCTTAAAAACACCTTAAATATACATATATACACAACATACACAGATATGCATAACATACATACACATTCCCCACTATATATATATATTTTTATAGATAACCTGAGTGTCTGGTCCTATAGGGTTCTAGTTTGACAATGGGTAAGCAAAAAACAGTGCAAAACAAGTGTTTTACTTACCCCTTGACAAGCTATCACTTCTGGACACCATTTGTTAGAGGACTCCTCTAGGACCACGACCCTCTTGTTCTCCTCTGCTTCAGGACTCTGGTATCTGCACTGCAAAGTTGTTACAAGTACTTGGAGGGTTGTTCCACAAAATACACACAAGGATATGTCTGCAGAACAACTCTAACTTTATTGGTCAAGTTAGCCAGTTATATACATTTCAGAATACATTGAAATCTGTAGTCATTAGCTCATTTCTAAGATAAGGAAAACATCTGGCATCCTGTAAGTTGTACATCACATTTGTCAGATATCCTTGAAGATATTAAATAAATTTATGACTGACAGGAAAAAGGAGTAATGTAGGATCTCAAAATATTCCAATCTGATGTATAGCTACCTTTGACCTAACTAAAATTCCTTACATTAGCAGTGTTTTCTCACACATAGCTCAAGGGTTCAAAAGTACATGTAAAATGTGTGTATAAAGGTCACTATACGTCTAGCTACAATTGAATATTAAAGGGATACAGAAAAGATACATTACAATTAAACATAACATATAAAAATGATACAATGTATATATATGCTCCCTATATATTATAATATTCTTACAATAAGAGTTACAGCATATAGGTTTAACAAGTGACGTATTCATAATTACATCATTTCACATGGTATTTCTATAAGAACAAAGAAACTCATAGAAAATATAATTGGAATAAAAGGAGTGTTAGGGAGTCATTTCTACAGGAATACCTAACTACAGATAAACAGTAACTGGGCCTCCTGGCCCAGCACAAATCACAGCCGTTTGACATCTTGTAGAGATAACAATGCACATCTTCAGGGTCATTCTCAGGGCTATTATATCTATGCAAGTCTCCCTAACATCAGCATATTTCTTACTACATAATAAACCACTATAATAAAAGTCTAATCATTACAAAATGGATGCTAATCATCACAAGATGGCTGCGGGGAACAAGATGGCTGCCGTCAGGTTCATATTACCCCTAACAGTCATGAACCCCATCATTATACTTTCATAGTTCAGAAAGAGCACACAATTTTAAACAACTTTCCGATTTACTTTTATTATCTAATTTGCTTAGTTCTCTTGGTATCCTTTGCTGAAAAAGATACCTAGGTAAGCTTAGGATCTGGGAGCTAGCTGCTTATTGGTGGCTGCATATATATATATATTGTCATTGGCTTAACAACATGTTCAGCTAGCTCCTGGAAGTACATTGCTGCTCCTTCAATAAAAGATACCAAGAAAATTAAGCAACATCCTATATAATAAAAGGCCAAGTTTGTTTGTCCAAAGCTGCCATGCGCAGTAGAGACTGCGCAAGGACAAACATACCTGGCCATGAACGGGAGAGCCGTGATGGGGGCGTGGCCGGGAGGGGCGACAGGCGAGGACAGATGGGCGTGGGCGTGATCTAGAGGGGGGAGAGAGCAAAAAGAGAAGGGGGAGAGAGAGCAAAAGAGAGGAGGGAGAGAGAGCAAAAGAGAGGGGGAGAGAGAGAGCAAAAGAGAGGGGGAGAGAGAGAAAGCAAAAGAGAGGGGGAAAGAGAGAGAGCAAAAGAGGGGGAGAGAGCGCAAAAGAGAGAGGGAGAGAGCAAAACAGGGGGGGGAGAGAGAGAGCGCAAAAGAGAGGGGGGGAGAGTGAGAGCAAAAGAGAGGGGGGAGAGAGAGCAAAAAAGAGGGGGAGAGAGCAAAAAAGAGGGGGGAGAGAGAGCAAGAGAGAGAGGGAGAGCAAAAGAGAGGGGGGAGAGAGAGCAAAAGAGAGGGGGGAGAGAGAGCAAAAAAGAGGGGGAGAGAGAGCAAGAGAGAGAGGGAGAGAGAGCAAAAGAGAGAGAGAGGGGAGAGAGAGCAAAAGAGAGGGGGAGAGAGAGCAAAAGAGAGGGGGAGAGAGAGCAAAAGAGAGGGGGAAAGAGAGAGAGCAAAAGAGAGGGGGAAATAGAGAGAGCAAAAGAGAGGGGGAGAGAGAGAGCAAAAGAGAGGGGGAAGAGAGAGAAAAAAAGAGGGGGAGAGAGAGCAAGAGTGAGAGGGAGAGAGAGCAAAAGAGAGAGAGGGAGAGGGAGCAAAAGAGAGGGGGAGAGAGAGCGCAAAAGAGAGGGGGGAGAGAGCAAAAGAAAGGGGGAAAGAGCGAGAGCAAAAGAGAGGGGGAAAGAGAGAGAGCAAAAGAGAGGGGGAGAGAGAGGAGAGAGCAAAAGAGAGGGAGAGAGAGAGAGAGCAAAAGAGAGGGGGAAGAGAGAGCAAAAGAGAAGGGGAAGAAAGAGAGCAAAAGAAAGGGGAAGAGAGAGCAAAAGAGAGGAGGGGAGAGAGAGCAAAAAAGAGAGGAGAGAGAGCAAAAGAAAGGAGGAGAGAGAGAGCAAAAGAGAGGGGGGAGAGAGAGAGAGCAAAAGAGAGGGGATAGAGAGAGAACAAAAGAGAGAGGGTAGAGAGAGAGCAAAAGAGAGAGGGAGAAAGAGAGAGAGAGCAAAAGAGAGAGAGAGAGCAAAAGAGAGGGGGGAGAGAGAGCAAAAGAGAGGGGGGGAGAGAGAGCAAAAGAGAGGGGGGAGAGAGAGCAAAAGAGAGATGGAGAGAGCAAAAGAGAGGGGGAGAGAGCAAAAGAGAGGGAGGAGAGCAAAAACATAAATTATGCTTACCAGATAATTTAATTTCCATCATGTGGAGTAGAGAACATGGCTTCATTCATTACTATTGGGAATTAAAAACCTGGCCACCAGGAGGAGGCAAAGACACCCCAGGCAAAGTCTTAAATACCTCTCCCACTCCCCTCATCCCCCAATCATTCTGCCGAGGGAACAAGGAACAGTAGGAGAAATATCAGGGTATAAATGGTGCCAGAAGAGAAATTAAATTTAGGTCCGCCCACCGGAGATACGGGCGGGAGCCGTGGACTCTCCTCCCCACAATGGAAATGAAATTATCAGGTAAGCATAATTTATGTTTTCCATCTAAAGGGGAGGAGAGTCCACAGCTTCATTCATTACCATTGGGAACATATACCCAAGCTCTAGAGGACACTAAATGAAACCGGGAGGGTAAAAGGCGGACCCTAATCTGAGGGCACCACAGCCTGTAGAACCTTTCTCCCAAAAGTAGCTTCCGCAGAAGCAAAAACGTCAAATTTGTAAAACTTTGTAAAAGTGTGGAAGGAGGACCAGGTAGCCGAGTTACAAATCTGCTCCATAGAGGCCTCATTCTTGAAGGCCCAAGATGAAGCAACCGCTCTAGTGGAATGAGCCGTGATCCTCTGAGGAGGCTTATGTCCTGCTGTTTCGTAAGCCAAACGGATCAAGCTCCTCAGCCAAAAAGACAGAGAAGTAGTAGAAGCCCTCTGACCCCTGCGCTTCCCTGAATACACAACAAAAAGACATGTAGATTGTCTGAAGATAGAACTTTGTAGCCTGAAGATAGAACTTCAGGGCACGGTCCACATCTACATTATGAAGTAACTGCTCCTTCAAAGAAGAAGGGCTAGGGTACAGAGAAGGAACAACTATTTCCTGATTGATGAAAAAATCCCAAGCCGGTGCGAAGAACGGCCTTATCCGAATGAAAAAACAGAAAAGGTGGCCCATGTCGCAAGGCCGTCAGTTCAAATACTCTGCGAGCCGATGCAATGGCCAACAGGAAAAGAACCTTCCAGGACAGAATCTTAATGTCAAGGGAATGCATAGGCTCAAACGGGAGCACCCGGGGGAGCAGACTGCCTAAAGACAGGCCTGATTCGTGACAAAGCCTGAACAAAGGATTGGATGTCAGGGAGCTCAGCGAGTCTCGGGTGTAACAAAACAGATAAAGCTGAAATCTGTCCTTTTAAGGAACTAGCGGCAAGTTCCTTCTCTAAAACTTCTTGAAGAAAGGACAGAATTCTGGAAACCCTAACCTTGTGCCAAGGGTATCCATGTTTCTCACACCAGGACAAGTAAGTCCTCCACACCTTATGGTAGATGCGCTGAGTGACTCTCTTCCTTGCCTGAGCTAGAGTGTCCAACACACTTTCAGAAAAACCTCTCTTGGCTAGGACAAAGTGTTCAATCTCCATGCCGTTAGCCTCAGAGAATCAAGATTCTGATGTTGGAAAGGACCCTGTTCCAACAGATCCATGCGACAGGGTAACCTCCACGGCGGAGAGGATGACATCCCAACCAGATCCGCAAACTACGTCCTCCGCGGCCACGAAGGAGCAATCAGAATGGTTGACGCTTTCTCCTGCTTTATGAATGTCACAATACGAGGTAGAAGTGGTAAGGGAGGAAAAATGTACGCTAGATCGAACCCCCAAAGCACTGCCAATGCATCTATCAGTTCTGCCTGGGGTCCCTCGACTTCGACCCGTAACGGGGAAGTTTGCAATTGAGTCTGAACGCCATGAGATCTATCTCAGCCATCCCCCATCTGAGACAAAACTCTGCAAACACCTCGGGGTGAAGAGACCATTCCCCCAGATGGAATGTTTGCCTGCTGAGAAAGTCCGCTTCCCAGTTGTCCACACCCGGGATGTGGATCGCCGAAAGCGAGCAGTTGTGGGCCTCTGCCCATTCCAGTATCCCAGTCACCTCCCTCATTGCGAGGAAGCTCCTCGTACCCCCCTGATGGTTGATGTAAGCCACCGAGGTAATGTCCATCTGAAACCTTATGAAGTTGAATGCCCCCAAGCGGGGCCACGCCTTCAGAGCATTGTAGATCGCTCAAAGTTCCAGGATATTTATCGGTAAAAGGGACTCCAGCCGAGACCATGTTCCCTGTGCCATTCTGGCACCCGAAACAGCTTCCCATCACACCAGACTCGCGTCCGTGGTCACAATCTCCCAGGACGGTCTCAAGAAGGATGTCCCCATGGACAGTAGTTCCGGGCGGATCCTCCAAGAGAGGGAGGTCCGAGCCCGTACATCTATGGATATCAGCTGTGAGAGATCGGAATGATTGCCGTTCCACTGCCTCAACATGCATAACTGAAGAGGCCTGAGATGAAACCTGGCAAATGGAATGACGTCTATGCTGGAGACCATGAGCTTGATCACCTCCATACATTGGGCCACCGAGGGCCTCTCTGAGTCTCTGATCCGTGAGAAAAATCTTCATGGACACAGAGTCTATGATCGTGCCCAGAAACTCCACCCTGGTGCTGGGTACCAGGGAGCTCTTTCCGGAGTTTATCTTCCAACCATGAGATTGAAGTAACAGGAGCAGGGACCTTGAATGGTCCACTGCCTTACTGAAGGATGGCACCTGAACCAGGATGTCGTCTAGATAGGGCACCACCGCAATGCCCCTGGATCTGGTTACAGCAAGCAGGGCCCTGAGAACCTTCGTGAAAACTCTCGGGGCCGTTGCCAGACCGAAAGGAAGGGCCACAAACTGGAAGTGCTGGCCCAGAAATGCAAATCTTAGGAACTTGAAGTGGAACATGAAGGTAGGCATCCTTCAAGTCTATCGTGGTCATGAACTGCCCCTCTTGAACTAGGGACAAAATGGACCTGATTGTTTCCATTTTGAACGATGGAATGGACAAAAACTTGTTTAAACACTTCAGATCCAAAATCGGGCAGAACGTGCCCTCCTTTTTTGGAACTACGAACAGATTTGAATAATACCCTAGACCCCTTTCTGCAAGGGGTACTGGTACGATAACACCTAGAGAGGAAACATCCCTCATACATCCTAGAAAGGCCTCTTTCTTCTCCAGCCTTGATAACATGTTTGACAAGAGGAATCTGCCCCTGGGAGCGAAGGATTTGAATCCTATCCTATAACCCTGGGAGACAACCTCCAGAACCCAGGGGTCCTGAACACCCTGCAACCAGGCTTCGGAGAATAGAGATAACCTGCCCCCTACTCGGTCCGTAGACCTGTCGGGGGGCCGCCCCTTCATGCCGACTTGGTCTCTGTGGGCTTCTTGTTTTGTTTGGACTTGTTCCAAGACTGAGCAGGCTTTCAAGTTCCCTTGGACTGGTCCGCCTTCGCGGCGGGCTGCTGGCATTGGGCCTTATTCGCACGAAAGGGACAAAAAGTAAGACCTTTCGGTTTAGCTTTCTTATATTGGGGCAGGAAGGCACCCTAACCTCCTGTAACCGTGGAAATGATCGAGTCCAGGCCTGGACCGAACATAATTTTTCCTTGAAAAGGCAGGGACAGCAACCTCAATTTAGAGGTCATGTCCGCCGACCAAGATTTTAGCCACAAGGCCCTGCGTGCTAAAACCGAAAACCCTGACACCTTAATATTAAGGCGAATAATTTGCATATTGGCGTCGCAAATGAAAGAATTGGCTACTTTCAAAGCCTTAATCTTCTCCTGCACCTCTTCGAAAGAGGGTTCACCCGCAATCATTTCACTCAGGGAATCACACCAATATGACGCAGCTCCAGCAACCCCAGCTATGGCTGCTGCCGGCTGAAAAACAAACCCTGTGTGCTGAAACATCTTTCTCAGTATGTTTTCCAACTTTTTATCCATAGGCTCCTTGAACGACGAGCTATCCTCTAGGGGAATAGTCGTTCACTTAGCGAGCGTGGAGATGGCCCCATCCACCCTAGGAATGGTCCCCCACAACTCCAACTGAGCCTCCGGAACGGGGAACAGTTTCTCAAAGAACGAAGAAGGGGAAGCCCATTCGTTCTTGATTTTAGCCATCTTTATAGGAACTGGGAAGGTCTGGGGTACTACCCTGTCCTCATAAACCTAATCTAGCTTAGGGATAGAAGGTTCCTCCAGAAGCTTCGGCTCCGGAACCTCTAGAGTAGCAAGCACTTGCTTTAGCAAAAAGCTTAAAATCTCTCCATCTTATACCTATAGCCAGGCTCCTCTGCCGGAGCTTTAGATGACACGGATTCCGACCCAGAAGGAGTCCACTCCGACGCATCGGAGTGGGCCCCTTCGTTGAACCACTCCACAGGAGCATCCGACGAAGACAAGAACTGAGTCGGGCCGCCCTGAAAGCTTGCGCTTAGCAGAACGTGGTAAGGCGTGGATCACTTTAGAAACTGCCGTCTGCAGTTGATCCGCAAAATCTGGCAGCCAACATATCTCTCCCGAAGGAGCAACAGTCGAACCCCGGGGCGCTGCATGTGCAATAGGGGACTCAACTTGGGAACGCACCTCACGGGATGGAGAACCCTCAGAGGTGGACGGCATAGTGGTACTAGACATTCTTTTAGTCTTGACCCTCTCAAGGCATGTGGAACATAATTGGGCAGGCTGGTCTACCGGAACCTCACAATAAACACAGAGATGAGACTTTAGCAAAGAGGGAGTACCCTCTAACGTGTCAGAATCCTCCATAGCTTATGCTTTTATTAAAATAAAAGAGAAACTAACAGGCACCTTTATAACCGCCAATGGCCGGGGCACTCACCACCTCCTATGAAACGAACTACAGAAACCGATTTGTCTCCGCCCTCGCAGATCAGACCGGAAGTGAAGAGCCCCACCCAGTCACGCCGGTGCCTTGCAGGGTCACTTCTGCCTAAAGGAGAAAACGCACCAAAAAAGGACGACGCAAAAACTCCCGGAAAAGAATCTTAAGTTCCACATATTGCCAGAGCCCTATCCCGCACATCGCAGCAATGACATAATAAACAATATCATGTATAAACCCCCCTGTTCAATAATCCCCCTACTAGGAATATTAACCCTTGATTCTGTAAAGATAAAAGGCGCCACACTGTGGCCCTGTCTTCTATGTTAACATAGTGTATACAATGAAACGATCTTACCAGAATCCTCGCCATGGAACAGGAACACGGCCCTTCAAGTGTGACAGGTCATAGCAGCGCTCCTGACATGGACTTGAGAGAAGAAAGCAGTCTGCGAAACTCGTCAACGCTGATTCCTGTAGGAGCTGTTAAAATGAGTTTCGCAAAAGACTCTCCCTGCATCTCCGGACTCTTTCACCTAAGCCCTCACTGAGAAGCCTTATAGGGCTACTTAAAACTCCTGTCCCATTGCGAAGAGTAATACCCTCCATAAGAGACCACCAAATCTTCGGCACCTCTCTGCCACCTCCTGTGACGAAAGGCAAAGAATGACTGGGGGATGAGGGGAGTGGGAGAGGTACTTAAGCCTTTGGCTGGGGTGTCTTTGCCTCCTCCTGGTGGCCAGGTTCTTAATTCCCAATAGTAATGAATGAAGCCGTGGACTTGCCTCCCCTTTAAATGGAAAGAGAGGGGGAGAGAGAGAGCAAAAGAGAGGGGGGGAGAGAGAGCGAGAGAGCAAAAGTGAGGGAGAAGAGAGAAAGCAAAAGAGAGGGGGAAGAGAGAGAGCAAAAAAGAGGGGGGGAGAGAGCAAAAGAAAGGGGTAGAGAGAGCAAAAGAGAGTGGGAGAGAGCAAAAGAGAGGGGGGAGAGAGAGAGCAAAAGAGAGGGGGGAGAGAGAGCAAAAGAGAGGGGGAGAGAGAGCAAAAGAGGGGAGAGCAAAAGAGAGGGGAAAGAGAGCAAAACAGAGGGGGGAGAGAGAGCAAAAGAGGGGGGGAGAGAGGGTAGAGGGAGAGAACAAAAGAGAGGGAGAGAGAGAGCAAAAGAGAGGGGGGAGAGCAAAAGAGAGGGCAGAGAGAGAGAGCAAAAGAGAGGGCAGAGAGAGAGAGCGCAAAAGAGAGGGGGGGGAGAGTGAGCAAAAGAGAGGGGGGAGGGAGAAAGCAAAAGAGAGGGGGGAGAGAGAAAGCAAAAGAGATTGGGGAGTGAGAGAGAAAAAGAGAGGGGAGAGAGAGAGCAAAAGAGAGGGGGGAGAGCGAGAGAGCAAAAGAAAGGTGGGAGAGAGAGAGCAAAAGAGAGGCGGATAGAGAAAGCAAAAGAGAGAGGGGAGTGAGAGAGCAAAAGAAATGGGGGAGAGAGAGCAAAAGAGAGAGGGGGAGAGAGAGAGCAAAAGAGAGAAAGAGAGCAAAAGAGAGGGGAAGAACGAGAGCAAAAGAGAGGGGAAGAACGAGAGCAAAAGAGAGGGGAAGAACGAGAGCAAAATAGAGGGGGGAGAGAAAGCAAAAGAGAGGGGGGATAGAGAGAGAGGAAAAGAGAGGGGGGAGAGCAAACAAGAGGGGGGGGGGATAGAGAGCAAAAGAGAGGGGGGAGAGAGAAAGCAAAAGAGAGAGGGGAGTGAGAGAGCAAAAGAGATGGGGAGAGAGAAAAAGAGAGGGGGAGAAATAGAGCAAAAGAGAGGGGAAGAAAGAGAGCAAAAGAGAAGGGGAGAGAAAGAGAGCAAAAGAGAGGGGGGGGGAGAGAGAGAGAGCAAAAGAGGGGGGAAAGAGAGCACAAGAGAGGGGAACAAAGAGAGCAAAATAGAGGGGGGAGAGAAAGCAAAAGAGAGGGTGGAGAGAGAGCAAAAGAGAGAGGGGAGAGAGAGCAAAAGAGAGTGGGGAGAGAGAGCAAAAGAAAGGGGGAAGAGAGAAAGCAAAAGAGAGAGGGGAGTGAGAAAGCAAAAGAGAGGGGGAGAGAGCAAAAAGATGGGGGGGGAGCAAAAGAGAGGGGGGGAGCAAGAGAGCAAAAGAAAGGAGGGAGAGAGAGCAAAAGAAAGGGGGGAGAGAGAAAGCAAAAGAGAGAGGGGAGTGAGAGAGCAAAAGAAAGGGGGGAGAGAGAGCAAAAGAATGAGGGTAGTGAGAGAGCAAAAGAAATGGGGGAGAGAGAGAGCAAAAGAGAGGGGGGAGATAGAGAGCACAAGAGAGGGGAACAAAGAGAGCAAAATAGAGGGGGGAGAGAAAGCAAAAGAGAGGGGGGATAAAGAGAGAGCAAAAGAGAGGGGAGAGAGAGAGCAAAAGAGAGGGTGGAGAGAGAGCAAAAGAGAGGGGGGAGATAGAGCAAAAGAGAGGGGGGAGAGAGAAAGCAAAAGAGAGAGGGGAGTGAGAAAGCAAAAGAGAGGGGGAGAGAGAGAGCAAAAAGATGGGGGGGGAGCAAAAGAGGGGGGGAGCAAGAGAGCAAAAGAAAGGAGGGAGAGAGAGCAAAAGAGAGGGGGAGAGAGAAAGCAAAAGAGAGAGGGGAGTGAGAGAGCAAAAGAAAGGGGGGAGAGAGAGCAAAAGAATGAGGGGAGTGAGAGAGCAAAAGAAATGGGGGAGAGAGAGAGCAAAAGAGAGGGGGGGAGATAGAGAGCAAAAGAGAGGGGAAGAAAGAGAGCAAAATAGAGGGGGGAGAGAAAGCAAAATAGAGGGGGGATAGAGAGAGAGCAAAAGAGAGGGGGAGAGAGAGAGCAAAAGAGAGGGGGGAGAGAGAAAGCAAAAGAGAGAGGGGAGTGAGAGAGCAAAAGAGATGGGGGAGAGAGAGCAAAAGAGAGGGGGAGAAAAAGAGCAAAAGAGAGGGGAAGGAAGAGAGCAAAAGAAAGGGGGAAGAGAAAGCAAAAGAGAGGGGGGATAGAGAGAGAGCCAAAAGAGAGGGGAGAGAGAGAGCAAGAGAGGGGGAGAGAGAGCAAAAGAGAGGGGGAGAGCAAAAAAGAGGGGAGAGAGAGCAACAGAGAGGGGGGAGAGAGAGCAAGAGAGGGGGGAGAGAGCAAAAGAGAGGGGAGAGAGAGAGCAAGAGAAGTCGAGAGAAAGAGAGCAAAAAGAGGGGGAGAGAAAGAGAGCAAAAGAGAGGGGGGAGAGAGCGAGAGAGGGGAGAGAGGGAGGGGAGAGAGAGAGCAAAAGAGAGGGGGAGAGAGGAGAACAAAAGAGAGGGGGGAGAGAGCCAAAAGAGAGGGGGAGGAGAGCAAACGAGAGGGGGATGAGAGAAAGCAAAAGAGAGGGGGGAGAGAAAGAGCAAAAGAGAGGGGGGAGAGAGTGCCAAAAGAGAGAGGGGGAAAGAGAGTGCAAAAGAGAGGGGTAAGAGAGAGAGCAAAAGAGAGGGGGGAGAGAGAGAGAGCAAAAGAGAGGGGGTGAGAGAGCGAGCAAAAGAGAGGGGGACGAGAGCGCAAAAGAGAGGGGGGTGAGAGTGCAAAAGAGAGGGGGGAAGAAGAGAGCAAAAGAGAGGGGGGAGAGAGAGAGAGCATTTACTGCAAAAAATGGCCGTGTACACAGGCTTTAGGACTAGTTGATAATAAAAGTACATTGGAAAGTTGTTAAGAATGTATGCTCTATCTCAATCTTAAAAGAAAAAAATGTGGGTTTCATGTCCCTTTAAGTTATGGAACATGTGTATACATTGTAGAACTTTTGATTGCATTTGCATTCTTGCAGTATTATTAATCTGTAACTATAAGGGACATGAAACCCAATGTTGTTGTTTTTTCATGAATCAGATAGAGCATAGTTTTTTTAAAAAAAAAAAAATGTTCCAGTTGACTTACATTATTTTATCAAATTTGCTTCATTTTCTTGGTATCTTTTCTTGAAGGGGCAGCATTGCTCTACTGGGAGCTAGATAAACACATCAGGTCAGACAATGACAAGAAGCATATATGCAGCCATCAATCAGCCGCTATCTCCCAGTAGTGCATTGCTGCTCCTGAACAAGCACGTAAGCATAAGAGCCCAGCTGCTTTATAGATCAGCTTCATGAGAGCTAAATTGCAACAGTGCAACTCATGGTAGGGCCCCCTACCCATCTGTCTCTTAAAAATGCATACTGTATTATACCTATGTTTATAGGGCTGCAGAATATGTTGACGCTCTACAAATTAATAATAATAATAAAGGATACCAAGAGAACAAAGCAAATTTGATAATATAAGTAAATTGCAAAGTTGTTTAAAATTGTAAACTCTATCTGAATAGTGAAAGAAAAAAATAGGGTTTCATGTCATATTAAGATTAAACTAAAGGACTCTTGCTTACTATATGTAAATTAAAAAATATTAGAAAGTCTTTTATTTTCCCTTTGCTAGAGTCTACCTTGACATGGTGGCAGGCTTGATATTTTTTTGGACACTTTTTTCAGTAAGGGGCCCCAAAATGTCTAGTGACGACCCTGCGTATTACCCAGCACGATGGCGCCAACCTCAGGGTGGCAGTGCTGGTGTGGGATGCAGTGAGTACTTTGTATGTACATTTATATATATTATTTACTGTTTATTAGGTTAGAATACATGTGAGGCTCCTCTTTGTGTCTCATAGGCATCCGGCATTCAAGGTGTTACTACGAGAGATCAGTAATTTAAATAGGAAAGCAGCATGGCTTGAGTTGTACATGAGGGCTGCACACACTCCATGCAGCATGAAAAAAATTAGGTAACGTGTGATCGCTATAACTGTAGACTTAGTTAGTTTAGAAGAAATTTTAGACGTTTTTTTATTTAGTCGTGAATCCGGTGTGTACAGACCTTCAATTCTACCAGCCTACATGAAGGCAATGAATGTGCTAAAAAAAAACATTTTAAAAAAGCAGTGGTTTAAAATCATTGCAGAAAAAAATGCTCAAAAGCTTTCCTTTAACCCCTGGAAAAAAATCCCCTGGCTGGCACATTCCACCAGCCCACATTTTTTAAGGCATGTAAACACTTTGAGATTACAATACAAAATTTTAAATAAAGTCAAGTAAAACACCATTGCAATAAACTTTCATTATTTTGCACCCTTTTCTACAATTAGACTTTAAAAACGAAGTACAGTATTTTTCTAATTCCAAGAATTGGAAGTGAACATGCACTATCTGTTCCCAGTTGGCTTCAATAAAGGTTATTCCTAGTGGGTCCTGCTGTGGCCTGCGGTGGGTCCTACTGTGGCCTGTGGTGGGTTCTGCTGGCTATGGGTCCTGAAGTGGCCTGCTGTGGGTCCTATTGGCTGTGGCCTGCTATGGGTTGTGTGGCTGTGAGCTGATTCGGTGGTGCAATGGGCAACTTGACTAGATTTGCCCCACATGCCTAAGGCTGCCAACCCCCCATGAGCGCCATAACCCCCAATGCAACATAACTCCTGTACACTATTAACCCCTTAGACGACATAACCACCAATGCAACATAACCCCTCTAAACTATTAACCCCTTAAATGAAAAGAAGAAGAAAAAAAAAGGCCCCTCTTCTGTTCAGATGTAATCCACAATGATCCAGGCGATGAAAAAACTTAAAGAAAAAATCCAATTAGAAAACAACAAAATATGTTCATCATAATATGTAATCTACAATGATCCAGACAATGAAAAACCCTGCAAAAAGAATCCAGGAAGAAAAAAAAACAGAATTTATTCTTACCTGATAAATTACTTTCTCTTGCGGTGTATCCAGTCCACGGCTTCATCCTTTACTTGTGGGATATTCTCATTCCCTACAGGAAGTGACAAAGAGAGCACACAGCAGAGCTGTCCATATAGCTCCCCCTCTAGCTCCACCCCCCAGTCATTCGACCAAAGGTTAGGAAGAAAAAGGAGAAACCATAGGGTGCAGTGGTGACTGTAGTTTAAACAAAAATTTTTATACCTGACATAAATGCCAGGGCGGGCCGTGGACTGGATACACCACAAGAGAAAGTAATTTATCAGGTAAGCATAAATTCTGTTTTCTCTTGCAAGGTGTATCCAGTCCACGGCTTCATCCTTTACTTGTGGGATACCAATACCAAAGCTTTAGGACACGGATGAAGGGAGGGAACAAGACAGGTACCTTCAAACAGAAGGCACCACTGCTTGCAAAACCTTTCTCCCAAAAATAGCCTCCGAAGAAGCAAAAGTATCGAATTTGTAAAAATTGGCAAAAGTATGCAGTGAAGACCAAGTTGTGCCTTACAAATCTGTTCAACAGAAGCCTCATTTTTGAAAGCCCCATGTGGAAGCCACTGCTCTGGTAGAATGAGCAGTAATTCTTTCAGGAGGCTGCTGGCCAGCAGTCTCATAGGCCAAACGGATGATGCTTTTCAGCCAAAAGGAAAGAGAGGTAGCAGTCGCTTTCTGACCTCTCCTCTTACCAGAATAGATAAGAAACAAGGAAGATGTTTGTCTGAAATCCTTAGTTGCTTGTAAACAGAACTTTAAAGCACGAACTACATCAAGATTGTGTAACAGACGTTCCTTCTTCGAAGAAGGATTAGGACACAGAGAAGGAACAACTATTTCCTGGTTAATATTCTTGTTGGAAACAACTTTAGGAAGAAAACCAGGCTTAGTACGCAAAACTACCTTATCTGCGTGGAACACCAGGTAAGATGAATCACACTGTAAGGCAGATAATTCTGAAACTCTTCGAGCAGAAGAGATAGCTACTAAAAACAAAACTTTCCAAGATAACAACTTAATATCTATGGAATGTAAAGGTTCAAATGGAACCCCTTGAAGAACTGAAAGAACTAGATTTAGACTCCATGGCGGAGCCACAGGTTTATAGACAGGCTTGATTCTGACTAAAGCCTGAGCAAACGCTTGAACGTCTGGTACCTCTGCCAGACGCTTGTGTAAAAGGATAGACAGAGCTGATATTTGTCCTTTTAAGGAACTAGCTGACAGACCTTTCTCCAATCCTTCTTGGAGAAAGGACAATATCCTGGGAATCCTAATCTTACTCCATGAGTAACCCTTGGATTCACACCAACAAAGATATTTCCGCCATATTTTATGGTAGATTTTCCTGGTGACAGGCTTTCTAGCCTGAATCAGAGTATCTATAACTGACTCAGAGAACCCACGCTTTGATAGAATTAAGCGTTCAATCTCCAAGCAGTCAGACGTTAGAGAAACTAGATTTGAATGCTTGAACGGACCCTGTATTAGAAGATCCTGCCTCATTGGCCAGTGTCCATGGTAGGACAGATGACATGTCCACTAGGTCTGCATACCAAGTCCTGCGTGGCCACGCAGGCGCTATCAGAATCACTGAAGCCCTTCTCCTGCTTGATTCTGGCAACCAGACGCGGGAGGAGAGGAAAACGGTGGAAAAACATAAGCCAGATTGAAGGACCAAGGCGCTGCTAGAGGATCTATCAATACCGCCTTGGGGTCCGGGACCTGGACCCGTAGAGAGGAAGTTTGGCGTTCTGACGGGACGCCATCAGATCCAATTCTGGAGTGCCCCATAGCTAAGTCAGCTGGGCACATACCTCCGGGTGGAGTTCCCACTCCCCCGGGTGAAAAGTCTGACGACTTAGAAATCCGCCTCCCAGTTGTCTACTCCTGGGATGTGAATTGCTGAGAGATGGCAGGAGTGATCCTCCGCCCACTTGATTATTTTGGTTACATCCGTCATCGCTAGGGAACTTTTTGTTCCCCCCTGATGATTGACGTAAGCTACAGTCGTGATGTTGTCCGACTGAAATCTGATGAATTTGGCCGCAGCTAGTTGAGGCCATGCCTGAAGAGCGTTGAATATCGCCCTCAGTTCCAGAATGTTTATGGGGAGAAGCGTTTCTTCCCGAGACCATAAGCCCTGAGCTTTCAGGGAGTCCCAGACCACACCCCAGTCTAACAGACTGGCGTCGGTCGTTACAATGACCCACTCTGGCCTGCGGAAACATATTCCCTGAGACAGGTGGTCCTGAGACAACCACCAGAGAAGAGAATCTCTGGTCTCCTGGTCCAACTGAATTTGAGGAGACAAATCTGCATAATCCCCATTCCACTGTTTGAGCATGCATAGTTGCAGTGGTCTGAGATGTATCCGAGCAAAAGGGACTTGTCCATTGCCACTACCATTAATCCGATTGCCTCCATGCACTGAGCTACAGATGGCCGAGGAATGGAATGAAGAACTCGGCAAGTAGTTAAAAGTTTCAACTTTCTAACCTCCGTCAGAAATATTTTCATTTCTACTGAATCTATTAGTGTTCCTAGGAAGGGAACCCTTGTGAGTGGGGACAGAGAACTCTTTTTTACTTCCACCCATGAGACCTCAGAAAGGCTAATACAATCTCCGTGTGAGCCTTGGCTCTGTGAAAGGATGGCGCCTGAATTAAGATGTCGTCCAAATAAGGCGCCACTGCGATGCCCCACGGTCTTAGAACCGCCAGAAGGGACCCTAGCACCTTTGTGAAAATTCTGGGAGCAGTGGCTAAACCGAATGGAAGCGCCACGAACTGGTAATGCTTGTCTAGGAAGCGAAACCTGAGGAACTGATGATGATCTTTGTGGATAGGGATATGCAGGTACGCATCCTTTAGATCCACGGTAGTCATATATTGACCTTCCTGGATCATAGGTAAGATTGTCCGAATGGTCTCCATCTTGAATGATGGGACTCTGAGGAATCTGTTTAGATTTTTAGATCCAGGATTGGTCTGAAAGTTCCTTCTTTTTTGGGAACCACAAACAGGTTTGAGTAAAAACCCAGACCTTGTTCTGCAATTGGAACTGGGTATATCACTCCCATGTATGTAGATCTTCTACACAGCGTAAGAACGCCTCTTTCTTTGTCTGGTCTGTAGACAGACGAGAAATGTGGAACCTTCCCCTTGAGGAGAGTCCTTGAATTCTAGAAGATATCCCTGGGAAACAATCTCTAACGCCCAAGGGATCGTGAACATCTCTTGCCCAGGCCTGAGCGAAGAGAGAGAGTCTGCCCCCTACTAGATCCAGGTCCCGGATCGGGGGCTACCCCTTCATGCTGGTCTTGGTAGCAGCTGCAGGCTTTTTGGCCTGTTTACCCTTGTTCCAGCCCTGGTAAGGCTTCCAGGTTGCCTTGGGCTGTGAAGCATTACCCTCTTGCTTTGCAGCTGTAGAGGCTGAAGCCGGACCCGCTCCTGAAGTTACGAAAGGAACGAAAATTAGCTTTGTTTCTAGCCTTAAAGGGCTTGTCCTGAGGGAGAGCATGGCCCTTTCCCGGTGATTTCTGAAATAATCTCTTTCAATTCTGGCCCGAAAAGGGTCTTTCCTTTGAAAGGGATATTTAATCATTTTGGATTTTTGACGACACATCGGCCAACCATGACTTGCACCAAAGCGATATGCGCACCATAATGGCAAAACCCTGATTTTTTTGCCGCTAATTAGCTACTTGCAAGGCGGCGTCTGTGATAAAAGAATTAGCTAGCTTTAGAGCCTTAATTCTATCCATAATTTCGTCATATGAGGTCTCATTCTGGAGCGACTCCTCCAGCACCTCAAACCAGAAAGCCGCTGCAGTAGTTACATGAATAATGCAGGCAATAGGTTGGAGAAGGAAACCTTGTTGAACAAAGATTTTATTAAGTAAACCTTCTAATTTTTTATCCATAGGATCTTTAAAAGCACAACTGTCTTCAATTGGTATGGTTGTGCACTTAGCAAGTGAAGAAACAGCCCCCTCTACCTTAGGGACCGTCTGCCACGAGTCCCGCCTGGGGTCAGATATGGAGAACATTTTCTTAAAAATAGGGTGGGAGGAACAAAAGGGACACCTGGTCTATCCCACTCCCTAGTAACAATATCCGCAACCCTTTTAGGGATCGGAAACGCATCAGTGTATACTGGGACCTCTAGGTACTTGTCCATTTTACACAATTTCTCTGGGACCACCATAGGGTCACAATCATCCAGAGTGGCTAATACCTCCCTGAGCAATACGCGGAGGTGTACCAGTTTAAATTTAAACGCTAATGAATCTGACTCTGCCTGATGAGAAACCTTTCCTGAGTCGGAAATTTCTCCCTCAGACATCAAATTCCTCACCCCCACTTCGTAGTGTTGTGAGGGTACATCAGATAATGCTACCAAAGCTTCAGACTGCTCGCAATCTGTTTTTAAAACCAGAGCTATCGCGCTTTGCAGGAAAAAACTGGCAGTTTGGATAGAAAGGCCGCAAGGGAATTATCCATGACTGTCGCTGTTGTTGCAATGTAATAGGGGCAGACGCACTAGAGGTACTAGGCATCGCTTGAGCGGGCGTAAACTGGTTGTGACACATGGGAGAGGTAGGAGGACTATCTTCATTACCTTTCAGTCTGAGAATCATCTAGGGCCACACTTTTAAGTGCAACAATATGATCTTTAAGTGTATAGACATATTAGTGCAATTGGGACACATTCTGAGAGGGGGTTCCACCATGGCTACTAAACACATTGAACAAGGATTTTCCTTAGTGTCAGACATGTTTAACAGACTAGTAGCATACACAAGCAGGCTTGGAAAATACTTTAATCAAATAAAAAACACAATTTGAAAAAACGTTACTGTGCCTTTTAAGAAATAAAAAGAGCACACAATTTTACCAAAACAGTGAAAAATGCACCAATCCTTTTGAATTTTTCACACGTATGTACCTAAGCTTTAATATGATTGCGCCACAAGTTTCAGAACGATTAACCCTTATTGCCCAAACCGGAGCAGCCTAAAGCCAACAACCGGTTAATTAACTACAGCACCCTTGCACAGCTTACTGCTGTGGCCCTACTGCCCTTAGGATCAGTATTGGGGAAATAAAGCTTCTTCTAGGCCCTCAATCAGCAGCTGGACCCTCCATGTGAAGCAGCATGAACAGCCTTTTAATTCTAACTGCGCATCTGAGGCGCAAAATTAGGCCCCTCCCACTCCACTCCGGAGATGTGAGGCCTACAAAAATCACTTCTAAGTGACTAAATGTATGCCATGTGGATAATAACCCCAGTAAAACACTCCAAAGTGCTTAAAAAGGTGTCTCCAACGAGTATTTCTTAAATAATCGATTGCCCTGCATTAGTGTCAACCAAGCCCTAATTAGCCCTGTTATTTAAGGCATTCAATTCTATACTAAGTCTCAGAACATAGCTTACCCTCCCCACATGGGGATCTTGTCAGTCTTCTAGCATTATCTCAGTCTTGTCTAGAAATAAATGACTGAACATACCTCATTGCAGTCAAGGCCTGCAAACTGTTCCCCCCAACTGAAGTTTTCTAGTACTCCTCAGTCCTGTGTAGGAACAGCAGTGGATTTTAGTTACAACATGCTAAAATCATTTTCCTCTCAGCAGAATTCTTCATCACTTTTCTGCTAGAAAGTAAATAGTACAAACCTCTGGTACCACTTTAAAATAACAAACTCTTGATTGAAGATATAAAACTTACAAATCTGACACCACATTCACTTTACCCTCCCATAGAGAGACCTAGTGCTTAGAGCCGGCAAAGAGAATGACTGGGGGTGGAGCTAGAGGGGGGAGCTATATGGACAGCTCTGCTGTCTGCTCTCTTTGCCACTTCCTGTAGGGAATGAGAATATCCCACAAGTAAAGGATGAAGCCATGGACTGGATACACCTTGCAAGAGAAATAAAATGCGCTTCTTTTCTTCATCAGAATTAATCCATAAAGGTCCTCGGTGGCGGCTCCTCCATCTTGGTGGTGGCAGCGGTGGAAATAGTCGGAGGCTCTGGTGCTCCCCTTTGGTGGCAATGGCTTCTCTCTTTATGCTGTACAGCAGCACATCCAGTTTGGTCTGTCAGTTTCCCCCTGATTTAAAAAAATAGAAATTCTTCTATTGGCTGATATGAAAGTTTAAAAAAAAAAAAATCAGCCAATAGAACTGCCAGGACACTCTTATAAAAGGGGGACACTGACAGACCAAATTGAGTGTGCTGCGGGACAGCATGAAGAGACGATCTAAAAAGAAAATGAGAGGCCACAGCAGAGGATGAGCCGTCGCCGAGGGGGACCAGCGGAGCCAGAGGACCTTATGGATTACATCTGATAAAGATGGATTTTGTTTGTGGCATTTTCATCACCTGGACTACAGCTGATGAAGAGTAGAAGAGGAGCATTTGTGTTTTGTTTTTTTTATTCTTGGATTTTTTTTCTCCTGAGCCTACCTAGGTATCTCTTTCAACAAAGTATATAAAGAATAAAACAAATAAGATAATAGAAATACATTGGAAAGCTAT
Source organism: Bombina bombina (assembly GCF_027579735.1). Taxonomy (NCBI): domain Eukaryota; kingdom Metazoa; phylum Chordata; class Amphibia; order Anura; family Bombinatoridae; genus Bombina; species Bombina bombina. Next base: position 240,125,717 of record NC_069504.1, on the reverse strand, counting down.
TTAAACACATGCTCTATCTGAATCTGGGTGTTTTATGTCCTTTTTAGGGGTCAATAGCGTAGAGGGATTAGGTTGCATTGTGGTTAAGTTGCTTAAAGGGTTAATAGTGTAGAGGGGTTAGGTTGCTTAAGGGGTTAATAGTATAGAGGGGTTAGGTTGCATTGGGGGATATGTTGCTTATGGGGGTTAATAGTGTAGAGTGGTTAGATTGCTTAAATGGTTAATAATGTAGAGGGGTTAGGATGCATTGGGGGTTATGTCGCTTAAGGTGTAATTAGTCTAGACGGGTTAGGTTGCATTTGGGTTATGTCACTTAAGGGGTTAATAGTGTAGAGTGGATAGATTGCTTAAGGGTGTTAATAGTGTATAGGGGTTAGGTTGCGTGGGGGTTATGTTGCTTAAGGGGTTGTCTATAGGAGTTATGTTGCTTAAGGGTTAATAGTGTAGAGGTGTTAGATTGCACAAGGGGTTAATAGTCTACTGCAGAGGCGTTAGGTCGCTTAAGGGTTAATAGTGTAGAGGGGTTAGGTTGCGTTGGGGGTTATGTTGCTCATGAGATTAATAGTGTAGAGGGGGTAGGTTGCATTGGGAGCAATGGTGCTTAAAATGTTAATAGTGTAGGTCTGTGTAATGGGTTCATTGGGTTGTTAATTTTATATTAAAATAATACATTTATGTATTATAGCTTTTCATTAATTCATTGTTTCTTTAGTCTTAATTTGTGTAGGCTGCTGTTTGTTTATTTGGTTGTGTCGGAAAAGCACACATATACATTGTTGTCGTTGTCCAGTTTCGTCCGCACCTTGTCTCACGCTTTCCTCCCTTCCTTAGAAGCAACATATTCTACATATCCGCGTCCTGCTTATCAAGGAGCGAGTCAATACAGTACATAAGAGTACTAAAGAGCAGAGGTACAAAGGACCGCTCAAGTGACAGCTGAAAAGTTTTCCTGGCAAACAGTAACTTGCGCAAGTTTGAATGGAAATTTAAAATCAAATGTGAAGTCACTGTAAGCTGACTTTTGGTAAGACGACTGAGAGCAAGCACCTTCTATAACGTTATCACTCTGAAATTGTGGTTTTGGTAAGAAATTCTCTATGGAGATTGCTCATTTATAAGGACCTCAGGGCGCACAGAGCTATTAGCTGTCACGCCACGCCGCTCTGCTTCCTTTCCTGTGGCCGTTGCCATGGACGCAGTTGGCTCTTTCCGTTGTGGGGTGGTCTGCTAATGGACACGGTGGTGCTCTGGGCACACTTGCTGCAACGTCATCCTCTGAGCCTCCTGGAACTGTTCCTTGGCGCGAACCTGGGGCTATGCAAGTACCTCTGTTATCTACTTACATTGCCCAAGTATAGTGTTGCTTTTCTTGCTCCTGGGTGCTGTGCACTTTATTACTGGATTGCTATTATGTTACTGAACTCTTCCTGTCTGACTTCTCTGCTTGCTTAACCCCTAAAGTACTGGATTGTTATACTGTTGCTGAACTCTGCCTATCTCACCACTCTGCCTGCTTAACCCCTGAACTGTCCGATTGCTACACTAGTACCGAACTCTGCCTGCCTGACCATTCTATTGGTTTATCCCTGAACTGTTATATTACTGGATTTCCTTTTGTTGCTGACTCCTGCTTGTTCCCGGTCCTATTGGTTTACCCCTGAACTGCCTTTCTACTGGATTTCCTTCCAGTTGCCGCTAAGGACTACCCTGCCAACTGAATACCGCTTACCTCATTTTACAAAACTTTCTCTGCTCTGGGATATTTCCTATAATTCCACTTGACGCCTTGATAAGAAGACTACTTGGCAAGTTTGGTCTGAGAGAGAAATATCCACGAGCATTACATTATACTTGGGCCATGGACCCAAATGAGGTAGCAAGAACAGTCTCTCTTCAGGGACAGATGCTTGGAACCCATACCATGCACTTGCAGAATTTGGATTCTAAACTAGAGGTAATAACCGCTATGCTCTCCTCACTAGTTGCAGAGAAGAATGCTGCTCCTGTTGTTACACAGCCAGTCCCTGCTGCTAGTGCTGCAGCTTCTTCCCCTGCTTCTGGAAGTATACCCCGGATACCATTGCCTGACAAATATGATGGTACTACTGATTGTAGAGGTTTTCTCAACCAGTGCAGGCTGCACTTTCGCAACGATCCTCACACCTTCCAGTCTCATCAATCAAAGGTCACTTTTATCATTTCTTTATTGAAAGACCAGACCTAGCCTGGGTCTCTCCCCTTTTGGAACAGAGCGCTCAATTCCTGAACGATGCGGATGCCTTCATTTCTGCATTATCTTCTGTGCTTGGGACCTCCGGTCCCGCTTCTGTTGCAGAGTTCTCTCTCCGGGATCTCCACCAGAGCAATAGAACTGTGGCACAATACGCCATTGAGTTTCACACCTTGGCACTTGAGACCAGTTGGGATGGCAGTGCTCTCAAGGCGGCCTTTAGGAGAGGTTTGCATAAACGCATCAAAGACGAACTTACTTACCGTGATGTTCCTTCTTCCCTGGATGAATTCAAACACTTTGTATCAGTCTAGATTCTCGCTTCCAGGAGAGACCAGCTGAAAGAGACAGAACTCATAGAATCATTCCATCTCTTCCCCTTACTCGTCCGGTCTCTAGACTATCCTCTACCCCCTCAGCACCTCCAGTAACCTCTGTAGAGGAACCCATGGATCTCTCCTCCCTCAAGCCCTCTGAATGCGAAAGACAGAGAAGAAGATTGAGACTGTGTTTCTATTGTGGTTCTAACTCACACCAGCTTAAGAATTGTGATATTCTGTCAGGAAAAGCCAATGCTTAGAGGATAATATAGGGGTACCTCTAAGCGTGGGCACTACCAAATCCCCTCACTTCTCTTAGATCCTGGTACCCGTTACCCTGACCTTCCTTCAGAATTCTGTCCACGCCCAAGCCTTTATTGATTCAGGGGCAGCTGGAAGTTTTCATGATCACCGTTTTATGATTCAGGCAGGTTTACCTCGTCTGCAGAAAAAATAATGCCTCCAGATAACTACTCTGGATGACACTCCCCTTGGATCAGGTTTAATCCATTTCAAAATCAGCACCCTAACCCTGACTGTGGGAGTCCTTCATACCGAACAGTTGCAGTTCCATGTCATTAATTCTCCAGCACAACCTGTCATCCTTGGCTTCGTATACACAATCCACAGTTCCACTGGGCTGAGAGACAGTTGGCCTCCTGGGGTACATCCTGCTTTCACTCCTGCCTTGCTAAGGTTACTACTCTGCACCACATCCCCATAGCCAGTCTACAGCCCCTTTCAAGCCTTCCCTCAGTATATGCAGATTTCACAGCTGTGTTTGAAAAGAAAGCAGCTGATGGGCTGCCACCCCACCATCCTTAAGACTGCAAAATCGACCTCTTTCCTGGAGCCCCACTTCCTAAAGGGAGGACCTTATCCACTCTCTAAAGCTGAAATCAAGTTCATGGAGGACTATATTCAAGAAAACCTAGCTAAAGGTTTTATTCGCCCTTCCTCTTCTCCTGCCGGGGCTTGCTTCTTTTTTGTCAGTAAGAAGGATGGTGGGCTCAGACCCTGTATTGACTACAGATCCCTAAACAACATCACTATCAAGTATCACTATCCTATTCCTTTAAACACTGAACTTTACAATTCGCTTCATAATGCTTGCTACTTCACTAAGCTAGACCTCTGTGGGGTGTACAATTTTGTTGGTAGCTTTCCAGAGCATGAATGGAAGACTGCCTTCAACACAAGAAAAGGGCATTACGAATACCTCGTAATGCCCTTTGGGCTGTACAATGCCCCTGCAGTCTTTCAAGCATTTGTCAACTATGTCTTCCGTGACCTCCTCAATCGCACTGCCATCGTCTATCTAGATGATATTCTTATTTTCTCCTCCACACTGGAGGAGCATCATGAACACGTAAGACAGGTATTTCTTTGCCTCAGGGACAGAAGCCAAACTGGAGAAATGTGAGTTTGATCAAGTTCAGATCCAGTTCCTTGGTTATGTCATCTCAAAGGAAGGTTTTGCCATGGATCCTTCTAAGCTTACCACAGTTCTGGAATGGCCCCAACCCACAAAAGAACTACAGAGATTCTTGGAGTTTTCCAATTATTACCGCAAGTTTATAAAGAACTTTTCCCAAATAGTTGCTTCACTCACTGAGCTGACTAAACGGAACAGAGACTGCAAGAATTGGCAGCCTGAAGCCATGGATGCATTCTCTCGTCTGAAAAAGGCCTTTTGTTCTACACCTGTGCACTGCAATCCTGATCCTGACCTGCAATTCACTTTAGAGGTTGACGCCTCTGAGATAGGAGCTGGAGCGGTCTTAACCCATAGGGATCCTTTAACCTCCAAGTTTCACCCTGTAGCCTTTTTCTCCAAATGCTTTATTCCTGCTGAGAGGAATTACAATGTGGGTAATCGTGAATTGGTAATCTGACATATCTAGAGACTGCTCATCGACTCAAGAGTCTTGAAAAAGGCCTGTGAGAGGCCGAAACGCGTTAACCAAGCATCTGGTAAGCCTTATTTCTACATCTATATCTACTTTGAGCATACTACACTATATTGATTATCTTTCACAGATAAATCCAACTAGGAGCAGATCTTTCACAGATAAATCCAGCTAGAAGCAGAACATCCACTAAAATCTCTGGATTTCCACCTGTGGTCGCAGCACTAACCCTGCTGCACTAATCTCGCAACACCCAACTGAACCTTGAGAATAATATTTCATTCACTAACTTTCATCACTTATTATTGCACCTACAAATGTATTTATCCTAACTTCAACACATTTTTTTCATCAATGGCATCTTTTGGCAATTTCTGCTAAAAAAAAAAACAAAACACATTTTTACATTTTTGTATTTTTATCCTTTGTTGAAGGATTATCCTTTTTTTCTATTTTGCACTATTTTTTGAGCTTTCCGTCACATCCCCTTTTTTCTCCTACACCATCACTAATGAGGGATCATCTATAACATATATTGTACTCACTGAACCTGGGATTACAAATTACACTCAACTGATAGGAACAATTTGTGACTTCTCACTACCCCACGGCCAAGACCCTGCTGGACACTTACTGCCCCATTTGTGTACCAAGGTGGTGTACTACTGCTTTAGTAGTACTTTCTTTAGTGGTACTTTTTCTATATATATATATATATATATATTATATATATATATATATATATATATATATATATATATATATATATATTATATATACTGTATATAGTGTATATATAGCTTTTATTTGCATATTATTATCAAGATTGTCTACTGTCACATCTTACCAGTCTTTTTGTATGTTGATAAACATGGATCCATATTAATGTACTATTTGAATATTCCACATAGGTACCTTTGCATATTGCATATTATTTATTGTTTTAAACTTTTGTTTTAATTATTGTTTGAATTGTCAACATTTATTGTCATTAATAAATACACGTGTACTACCTATTCACATCCTAACCCAGAAGTGTGCTGGTGTATTACTGTATGTGTTCATGTAAAAACAGATCATTATTTAGACTGTTTGTATTTTTAGTTTGTTTAATAAATTCACATGTGCCAAGGCAGTAGACGGTGTGAACATATTTGATACATTAGATGCGTGTTGGTGTATAGATTTGAGGAATTTGCACTTTTAGATTTAGAATTTGCACTCTTTGCTTCATTAGAACCTCACTAATTTTATTTTTACTACCTTCTTGGAACACAAATATTCTAACTTGCAACCTGTGGTAGAAGCAGTGCACATTCATAATCAGTGATGTTATTGTTTTTTATCCCACTGTTTTATAAGTTACATAATATAAAATCCCTCTGGAATAATATAGAGAAATACAGTTACTGCAAAAATGTGCAGCTCCATTTAAATATATACTGAAAAATAAACTGTTGTGCATGATACGGTTTTTCAAAAAGACAACAATCACTGAGCTGTGAATGTGCCCCGCTTCTGTCACAGGGTGTAAGACTGCTTCAGCTCCAAGATGGCGGCACCCAGTGTAAAGATGCAAAGCTTCACTAACTACAACTTATTAAAAAGGAGGGCTTTAAAGAGAGCTGTAGGCCCTGGAAGAAAAACTAGCATAGTGAGTAGTAACCCTGGTGCTGTAGCTGTGCCCAGCAGTTTAATGTCCCATTAATCCCTCTGTAGGGATTAAACACACAATTGTGTCCAAGGAATAGTGCACTGGTTTTCAAACCTGTCCTCAGGCCTCCCCAACGGTCCAGGTTTTCAGGATTACCTTGGATGAGAGCAGGTAAAATAACCATGGTTTCTAATCAACTGATTATTTCACCTCTGCTCCAGTTCAGATGACCTCAAAATGTGGCCTGTTAGGGAGGACTGAGGACAGGTTTGAAAACCAGTGGCATAGTGCAATAATAATATGTTCAAGCACATTTTATTATAATACCTTTCACATGCATGATGGTTTTTTTAGTACAACATTTCCTGTTACCTAATAGTGTTGCTATAATTCTGTATATTCCTCTTCATAGTTGTGACTTGGATTTATTACGTAGATGTCATTTTTTTCATCTTAAACACGTTTGCACCGTCTTCCTACCTCCTGGTCCACGTGGCATTTTAGCACTGCAAACTTAATGGTTTATAGTTACATAAACAGCAATGTCAGAGGCCTCGCCTTAATCCCATGCTGAATACGAGGCTCACTGCTGCAGTTTCCCTGTTTGCTTGTGTTTTCATGTGTGATAAATGAGCTGCTGAGTCAGCATGGCCTATGACAGGACTGTTTGCATTGTCTACCAACCAAGAACAGTTAGCCAAAGTTTATTAATGAATGCAAGTGCTAGCACTATTTTAATCCTTTTTTCTACTCCTCGCAGCAGTACAACATGCTTAGACGCTGCAGGAAGGGTTGTTAGCTCGAAGTGTACTTAAATATGGCCCGATCACATCATAGTTACACAACAATCTGGCCTGCTCTGCAGAGTAACTGAAAATGATGGTGTAAAATGATCAGACATGATCACATGTTTTTTTTTTAACATGCTGTAAGTTACAAACCTTTTTTTACACAATGAACTGCAACAGAAATGCTAGTGGAACATACACATTCAGCAACATGTGCTAAGTGTGTGTGATTGAATTCATTTGGGCACAGATGTTAATTAGCACATCACTTGGCAAGAAAAAATAATACAGAGAAAAGACTAATCCAGCCTCACCAAATGAATTATTCTGCCACATACAAAATTAACTGGTCTTCAGTCTTGTGTCTTTTATAACTAAACACTTATCTATTATGCAGCTGTCTGTTTTATCAACCCACTCCATCATGAGTGAAATGTGCTGTATTAAAGACATGTCTTAAAATGAATGTAAAGTGCGCATCCTGACAAACGTTACCCTTAATGTGTATTAAAAATAAATAGTAGTTTCATTCATCGATTTTTCCATATTGTTGTTATATACCTCTTTTTTTTTATTTTTATCGTTAGCTCCCGTTATTTTTATCCTCCACCCGGCACACGCGCCTACTTCTGGTCATTCTGATTGACGTCTTACTAACCAATCAATGCTCTAACCACAGGGGGACCCAACCCCTTACGATGACGTAACTACTCCTTTTTGCGCCTGCGTTGTAATCATGTTCAGACGATTTCCTTTTACGCTCGTGCACATTTCGTGCATGCGCAATAGTTTTCATTTACGGAGCCCTGTCATTTCTGAATTACTGTACCGCTCGGTACATCAGTATAAGGGCTCCGTATTTTTTTAATGACAGCTTAGTTTGCAAACCAAGTGTTTGAATTCCGAAAATAAATTTTAATTATTATTCTTAATACGAATATTGACAGCATTTCATGCAAGCGCAATGGGAAATGAAAACGGGAGCGCACATTGACGAGAAGTAAACAGCGGGTGGGACCGCTGTATACGTGATATGGCTAAAAATAAGGAAGTAAACTGTTGGAGGAGCAGGTACAGTGAATCGTGGATATTTCAAATAAAAAATAAACAACATATTATTAATTTTATAAAAAATTGATAGTGGCGGTTAGGTTAATATAAGGATTGCCTACAGGAATATGTTTTCAAATCCATGAAAATTGACAATCACTTTAACTCTTGCGTGTCTCTCTCTGCAGATTATTGGTGTCTCATTCCTCAGATTATCTTCCTTGCACTCTCCTCTCTTGCACCCTCCCAAACAACAAAAGATAAACTTTTAAAACAGCTTAAAAGGATTGTTTCTCTCTCTGCAACACTACCACACATCTGGAAACGGGGGTTAACAACCAAAGGGGTCATCTCTGAAGAATAAGCACATGGATGCAGTGTGTTGGATCAATACAAGCAATGATTGAAGTCTGTATATAAAAAAAAAAAGATCAAAGCAGTTAGCCGTTCCTATATTCTTAATACAAATACATTTGTTCCTTCTGTGAGTTCTGCGCACCTTAGGGACAATCTGTGCATCATCTTAATGTATCTTTTGTCAGTGCAATATTTGGTACTTCTGTAACTTTTTTTAATTATTGGCTTTTACACTTCACATTTTCAGCCAGTGACTATCATTTCCATCAGACAGAGGAACAACATAAATAGAGCAGGCTATTGAATCCCAATTATAAAACACACTTAAACAATGTGCAATATCTATCCTGGGTGGACTCTTGCCCATCGTAATGTTTGTTTAAGAGAGTGGCACCCAAATATTTCTGTAATTGAGAAAAATTACTTAATGGGATTGGCCAGGGGCTACCATACATTACACTCACACTTCTATTGGAATTTAGCTACATTTAATATATTTATTCTAACTGCATATATTACTCAAATTTACCACATTTGGTACAAATACCACATGCATGATTAATTAATTTACTGCTTTTTCAGCAACTTAGTCAAAATGTAAATGTGCATCAAGTCCATTTCTGTTTTGAATAAAAACATTTTTTCAATATTTTTAAATATTATTTAAAACTAGGCGATAAGCCGCAGGCTATGTTTAAAAAATACAAACCCCCAAGCTAATGCTACAAAAAAAAATGTAAATTACAGAAAAAAATAAAACAATGCTATCCATAATTAAAATGTTTAAACCTAAACTAATACACCTATAAAAATAAAAAATCCCCCCAAAATAAAAACACCCCCTAATCTAATACTAAACTACCAATAGCCCTAAAAAGGGCCTTTTGTAGGGCATTGCCCTAAGTTAAACAGCTCTTTTACTTAAAAAAAAATACCCAATTACCCCCTAACAGTAAAACCCCCCACCCATCCAACCCCCCTAAAATAAAAAAAAATTATGCTTACCTGATAAATTTATTTCTCTTGTGGTGTATCCAGTCCACGGATAAATCCATTATTTGTGGGATATTCTCCTTCCCAACAGGAAGCTGCAAGAGGATCACCCACAGCAGAGCTGTCTATATAGCTCCTCCCCTAACTGCCACCTCCAGTCATTCGACCGAAGACAAGCAAGAGAAAGGAGAAAATTATAGGGTGCAGTGGTGACTGTAGTTTAAAAATAAAAAACACCTGCCTTAAAATGACAGGGCGGGCCGTGGACTGGATACACCACAAGAGAAATAAATTTATCAGGTAAGCATAAATTTTGTTTTCTCTTGTAAGGTGTATCCCGTCCACGGATTCATCCATTACTTGTGGGATACCAATACCAAAGCTATAGGACACGGATGAAGGGAGGGACAAGGCAGGCACTTAAACGGAAGGCACCACTGCCTGTAAGACCTTTCTCCCAAAAATAGCCTCTGAAGAAGCAAAAGTATCAAATTTGTAGAATTTAGAAAAAGTATGAAGCGAAGACCAAGTCGCCGCCTTACAAATCTGTTCAACAGAAGCCTCATTTTTAAAAGCCCATGTGGAAGCCACCGCTCTAGTGGAATGAGCTGTAATTCTTTCAGGAGGCTGCTGGCCAGCAGTCTCATAAGCTAAGCGGATTATACTTCTTAACCAAAAGGAAAGAGAAGTTGCTGAAGCCTTTTGGCCTTTCCTCTGTCCAGAGTAGACAACAAACAATGCAGATGTTTGACGAAAATCTTTAGTAGCTTGTAAATAAAACTTTAAAGCACGAACCACGTCAAGATTGTGTAAAAGACGTTCTTTCTTTGAAGAAGGATTAGGACACAGTGACGGAACAACAATCTCCTGATTGATATTCTTATTAGATACCACCTTAGGAAGAAACCCTGGTTTGACTACGCAAAACTACCTTATCTGCATGGAGGATCAGAATAAGGGGAATCACACTGCAAGGCAGATAACTCTGAAAACTCTTCGAGCTGAAGAGATAAGCTACCAGAAACAGAACTTTAAGATAAAAGCTTGATATCTATGGAAATGCAGAGGTTCAAACGGAACCCCTTGAAGAACTTAAGAACTAAATTTAAACTCCATGGCGGAGCAACAGGTTTAAACACAGGCTTGATTCTAACTAAAGCCTGACAAAACGCCTGAACGTCTGGAACATCTGCCAGATGCTTGTGCAAAAGAATAGACAGAGCAGAAATCTGTCCCTTTAAGGAACTAGCTGACAATCCCTTCTCCAATCCTTCTTGGAGAAAAGATAATATTCTGGGAATCCTGACTTTACTCCATGAGTAACCCTGGATTCACACCAATGAAGATATTTACACCATATCTTATGATACATTTTCCTGGTGACAGGCTTTCGATCCTGAATTAAGGTATCAATGACCGACTCGGAGAAACCACGTTTTGATAAAATCAAGCGTTCAATCTCCAAGCAGTCAGACGCAGAGAAATTAGATTTGGATGGTTGAAAGGACCCTGAAGTAGAAGGTCCTGCCTCAGCGGTAGAGTCCATGGTGGAAGGGATGACATGTCCACCAGATCTGCATACCAAGTCCTGCGTGGCCACGCAGGTGCTATCAAAATCACCGAAGCTCTCGCCTGCTTGATCTTGGCAATCAGACGAGGGAGCAGAGGAAACGGTGGAAACACATAAGCCAGGTTGAAAGACCAAGGTGCTGCTAGAGCATCTATCAGCGCTGCCTTGGGATCCCTGGACCTGGATCCGTAACAAGGAAGCTTGGCGTTCTGATGAGACGCCATGAGATCCAGTTCTGGTTTGCCCCAAAGTTGAATCAACTGTGCCAACACCTCCGGATGGAGTTCCCACTCCCCCGGATGTCGACTTAGAAAATCCGCCTCCCAGTTCTCTACTCCTGGGATATGGATAGCTGATAGATGGCAAGAGTGAACCTCGGCCCATAAAATTATTTTTGAAACCTCCAACATTGCTATGGAACTCCTTGTTCCCCCTTGATGGTTGATGTAGGCTACAGTCGTGATATTGTCCGACCGAAATCTGATGAACCTGACCACAGCTAGCTGAGGCCAAGCCTGAAGAGCATTGAATATCGCTCTTAGTTCCAGAATGTTTATCGGAAGGAGTGTCTCCTCCTGAGTCCACAAGCCCTGAGCTTTCAGGGAGTTCCAGACTGCACCCGAGCCTAGAAGGCTGGCATCTGTCGTTACTATTGTCCAATCTGGCCTGCTGAAGGTCATACCCTTGGACAGATGGACCCGAGATAGCCACCAGAGAAGAGAATCCCTGGTCTCTTGATCCAGATTTAGTAGAGGGGACAAATCTGTGTAATCTCCATTCCACTGACTCAGCATGCAGAGTTGCAGCGGTCTGAGATGTAGGCGGGCAAACGGCACTATGTCCATTGCCGCTACCATTAGCCGATTACTTCCATACACTGAGCCACTGAAGGGCGAGAAGTAGAATAAAGAACACGGCAGGAATTTAGAAGTTTTGACAACCTGGCCTCTGTCAGGTAAATCTTCATTTCTACAGAATCTATCAGAGTTCCTAGGAAGGAAACTCTTGTGAGAGGGGATAGAGAACTCTTTTCTTCGTTCACTTTCCACCCATGCGACCTCAGGAATGCCAGTACAATGTCTGTATGGGACCTGGCGATTTGAAAATTCGACGCCTGTATTAGAATGTCGTCTAGGTAAGGGGCTACTGCTATACCCCGCGGCCTTAGGACCGCTAGGAGTGACCCCAGAACCTTCGTAAAGATTCTTGGTGCCGTAGCTAACCCAAAGGGAAGAGCCACAAACTGGTAATGCCTGTCTAGGAAGGCGAACCTGAGAAACCGATGATGATCTCTGTGTATCGGAATGTGCAGATTAGCATCCTTTATGTCCAAGGTAGTCATATATTGACCCTCCTGGATCATAGGTAGGATGGTTCGAATAGTCTCCATCTTGAAGGATGGGACCCTGAGAAATTTGTTTAGGATCTTGAGATCTAAGATTGGTCTGAAGGTTCCCTCTTTCTTGGGAACCACAAACAGATTTGAATAGAAGCCTTGCCCCTGTTCCTCCTTTGGAATTGGGTGGATCACTCCCATAACTAGGAGGTTTTGAACACAATGTAAGAATGCCTCTCTCTTTATCTGGTTTGCAGATAATTGTGAGAGGTGAAATCTTCCTTTTGGGGAAGAAGCTTTGAAGTCCAGAAGATATCCCTGGGACACGATTTCCAACGGCCAGGTATCCTGGACATCTCTTGCCCAAGCCTGGGCGAAGAGAGAAAGTCTGCCCCCCTACTAGATCCGTTACCGGATCGGGGGCTGATCTTTTATGCTGTCTTAGAGGCAGCCGCAGGTTTTTTGGCCTGCTTTCCTTTGTTCCAAGCCTGGTTAGGTCTCCAGACCGGCTTGGACTGGGCAAAATTTCCCTCTTGTTTTGTATTAGAGGAAGTTGAAGCTGCGCCACTCTTGAAGTTTCGAAAGGCACGAAAATTAGGCTGTTTGGTCCTTAATTTGTTGGACCTATCCTGAGGAAGGGCGTGACCTTTTCCTCCAGTAATATCAGAAATGATCTCCTTCAGTCCAGGCCCAAATAGGGTCTGCCCCTTGAAGGGAATGTTGAGAAGCTTAGACTTTGAAATAACGTCAGCTGACCAGGATTTAAGCCATATCGCTCTAAGCGCCTGAATAGCAAAACCTGAGTTCTTAGCCGTTAGTTTGGTTAAATGAACAACGGCGTCAGAAACAAATGAATTGGCTAGCTTAAGAACTTTAAGCTTGTCAAGGATATCATCCAATGGGGTTTCTACCTGTAGAGCCTCTTCTAGAGACTCAAACCAGAAGGCCGCAGCAGCAGTGACAGGGGCAATGCATGCAAGGGGCTGGAGAATAAACCTTGTTGAATAAAAATTTTCTTAAGATAACCCTCTAATTTTTTGTCCATTGGATCTAGAAAAGCACAACTGTCCTCGACAGGGATAGTCGTACGCTTCGGTAGAGTAGAGACTGCTCCCTCCACCTTAGGGACCGTTTGCCACAAGTCCCGTGTAGAGGCATCTATGGGAAACATCTTTTTAAAAACAGGAGGGGGAGAGAAGGGGTACACCTGGTCTATCCCATTCCTTAGTAATAATTTTCTGAAAAACCTCTTAGGTATTGGAAAAACATCAGTGTAAACAGGCACTGCGTAGTATTTATACAATTTACACAATTTCTCTGGAACTACAATGGCGTCACAGTCATCCAGAGTTGCTAAAACCTCCCTGAGCAACACGCGGAGGTGTTCAAGCTTAAATTTAAATGTAGACATATCAGAATCAGGTTGAAGTGTCTTCCCCGAGTCAGAAAAATCACCCACAGATAGAAGCTCTCCTTCTTCGGCTTCTGCACATTGTGAGGGTATATCGGACATAGCTACTAAAGCGTCAGAGAGCTCTGTATTTGTTCTAGCCCCAGAGCTGTCTCGCTTTCCTTGTAACCCTGGCAGTTTGGACAATACTTCTGTAAGAGTATGATTCATAACTGCCGCCATGTCTTGTAAAGTATACGTAATGGGCGCGCTAGATGTACTTGGCGCCCCTTGAGCGGGAGTTATAGGCTCTGACACGTGGGGAGAGTTAGTCGGCATAACTTCCCCTTTGTCAATTTTCTCTGGTGATAAATCTTTTAAAGCCAGAATATGGTCTTTATAACTTATAGTAAGATCAGTGCATTTGGTACACATTCTAAGAGGGGGTTCCACAATGGTTTCTAAACATAATGAACAAGGAGTTTCCTCTATGTTAGACATGTTTAACAGACTAGTAATGAGACCAGCAAGCTTAGAAAACACTTTAATTAATGTGAAAAAGCAGATTATAAAAAACGGTACTGTGCCTTTAAGGGAAAAAAACAAACACAAAAACTGCAAAACAGTGAAAAAAGCAGTTAACTCTATGAAATTTTTACAGTGTATATAATAGACTAAAATAGCATTGCACCCACTTGCAATGGATGATTAACCCTCAGGTTCAAAAACGAGCAAAAAAAAAAACGGTAAAAAACCTTCCCATAAAACGACTTTTGTAGGCACAAATACCCTTTACAGAGGCCCAATATGTCAGGGGACTCCTTCAGGGAAGCTGGATGTCTCAGAATGTAAAAACAACTGCGCAATTAGAGCACGAAAATAGGCCCCTCTCACCATGCACTCAAAGTCAGAGGGCCTTAAAAACTATTCCTAGGAGTAAAATAACAGCCATGTGGAAAACTAGGCCCCAACAAAGATTTATCACCTCAGTAAAAAACGTTCTTTATATAAATGCAAACGTTTTTACATACTAAGCCATAATAGAAAGTAATATGAAAATTACTTTTTACTGCAAGCATGATGCCAGTTGTTTATTAAATCACTGCAATCAGGCTTACCTTAACTATATCAGGCATCTGTCAGCATTTTTCTAGATCTTATCCTCTAGAAAATAATATACTGAACATACCTCAGGGCAGTTAATTCTGCAGGCCGTTCTCCCCAGCTGAAGTTTCTTCATACTCTTCAGTTATGTGTGAGAACAGCCAGTGGACCTTAGTTACAACCTGCTAAGATCATCAAAAACCTCAGGCAAATTCTCTTCTAATTTCTGCCTGAGGTAAAAAAACAGTACAACCCCGGAACCGTTTAAAAATAAACTTTTGATTGAAGATAAACTACACTAATTCACCACATCTCTCTAGCTACTTCCCTTGTCGAGAGCTGCAAGAGAATGACTGGAGGTGGCAGTTAGGGGAGGAGCTATATAGACGGCTCTGCTGTGGGTGATCCTCTTGCAGCTTCCTGTTGGGAAGGAGAATATCCCACAAGTAATGGATGAATCCGTGGACTGCATACACCTTACAAGAGAAAAAACATAATTTATGTAAGACTTCCTGATAAATTCATTTCTTTCATATTAGCAAGAGTCCATGAGCTAGTGACGTATGGGATATACATTCCTACCAGGAGGGGCAAAGTTTCCCAAACCTCAAAATGCCTATAAATACACCCCTCACCACACCCACAATTCAGTTTAACGAATAGCCAAGAAGTGGGGTGATAAAAAAGTGCGAAAGCATATAAAATAAGGAATTGGAATAATTGTGCTTTATACAAAATCATAACCACCACAAAAAAAGGGCGGGCCTCATGGACTCTTGCTAATATGAAAGAAATGAATTTATCAGGTAAGTTCTTACATAAATTATGTTTTCTTTCATGTATTAGCAAGAGTCCATGAGCTAGTGACGTATGGGATAATGACTACCCAAGAAGTGGATCTTTCCACACAAGAGTCACTAGAGAGGGAGGGATAAAATAAAGACAGCCAATTCCAGCTGAAAATAATCCACAACCAAAATAAAGTTTAACGAAAAACATAAGCAGAAGATTCAAACTGAAACCGCTGCCTGAAGTACTTTTCTACCACAAAAACTGCTTCAGAAGAAGAAAATACATCAAAATGGTAGAATTTAGTAAAAGTATGCAAAGAGGACCAAGTCGCTGCTTTGCAGATCTGGTCAACGAAGCTTCATTCCTAAACGCCCAGGAAGTAGAAACTGACCTAGTAGAATGAGCTGTAATCCTCTGAGGCGGAGTTTTACCCGACTCAACATAGGCAAGATGAATTAAAGATTTCAACCAAGATGCCAAAGAAATGCAGAAGCTTTCTGGCCTTTTCTAGAAACCGGAAAAGATAACAAATAGACTAGAAGTCTTACGAAAAGATTTCGTAGCTTCACATAATATTTCAAAGCTCTAACAACATCCAAAGAATGCAACGATTTCTCCTTAGAATTCTTAGGATTAGGACATAATGAAGGAACCACAATTTCTCTACTAATGTTGTTGGAATTCACAACTTTAGGTAAAAATTCAAAAGAAGTTCGCAACACCGCCTTATCCTGATGAAAAAATCAGAAAAGGAGACTCACAAGAAAGAGCAGATAATTCAGAAACTCTTCTGGCAGAGAGATGGCCAAAAGGAACAAAACTTTCCAAGAAAGTAATTTAATGTCCAATGAATGCATAGGTTCAAACGGAGGAGCTTGAAGAGCTCCCAGAACCAAATTCAAACTCCAAGGAGGAGAAATTGACTTAATGACAGGTTTTATACGAACCAAAGCTTGTACAAAACAATGAATATCAGGAAGAATAGCAATCTTTCTGTGAAAAAAGAACAGAAAGAGCAGAGATTTGTCCTTTCAAAGAACTTGCGGACAAACCTTTATCTAAACCATCCTGAAGGAACTGTAAAATTCTCGGAATTCTAAAGAATGCCAGGAAAATGATGAGAAAGACACCAAGAAATATAAGTCTTCCAGACTCTATAATATATCTCTCGAGATACAGATTTGCGAGCCTGTAACATAGTATTAATCACAGAGTCAGAGAAACCTCTTTGACCAAGAATCAAGCGTTCAATCTCCATACCTTTAAATTTAAGGATTTCAGATCCTGATGGAAAAAAGGACCTTGTGACAGAAGGTCTGGTCTTAACGGAAGAGTCCACGGTTGGCAAGAGGCCATCCGGACAAGATCCGCATACCAAAACCTGTGAGGCCATGCCGGAGCTACCAGCAGAACAAACGAGCATTCTTCAGAATCTTGGAGATTACTCTTGGAAGAAGAACTAGAGGCGGAAAGATATAGGCAGGATGATACTTCCAAGGAAGTGATAATGCATCCACTGCCTCCGCCTGAGGATCCCGGGATCTGGACAGATACCTGGGAAGTTTCTTGTTTAGATGGGACGCCATCAGATCTATTTCTGGAAGTTCCCACATTTGAACAATCTGAAGAAATACCTCTGGGTGAGAGACCATTCGCCCGGATGCAACGTTTGGCGACTGAGATAATCCGCTTCCCAATTGTCTACACCTGGGATATGAACCGCAGAGATTAGACAGGAGCTGGATTCCGCCCAAACCAAAATTCGAGATACTTCTTTCATAGCCAGAGGACTGTGAGTCCCTCCTTGATGATTGATGTATGCCACAGTTGTGACATTGTCTGTCTGAAAACAAATGAACGATTCTCTCTTCAGAAGAGGCCAAAAACTGAAGAGCTCTGAAAATTGCACGGAGTTCCAAAATATTGATCGGTAATCTCACCTCCTGAGATTCCCAAACTCCTTGTGCCGTCAGAGATCCCCACACAGCTCCCCAACCTGTGAGACTTGCATCTGTTGAAATTACAGTCCAGGTCGGAAGCACAAAAGAAGCCCCTGAATTAAACGATGGTGATCTGTCCACCATGTTAGAGAGTGTCGAACAATCGGTTTTAAAGATATTAATTGAGATATCTTCGTGTAATCCTTAGACGTCTCTTGTCTGTTAAAGACAGAGTCATGGACACTGAATCCATCTGGAAACCCAGAAAGGTTACCCTTGTCTGAGGAATCAAAGAACTTTTTGGTAAATTGATCCTCCAACCATGATCTTGAAGAAACAACACAAGTCGATTCGTATGAGATTCTGCTAAATGTAAAGACTGAGCAAGTACCAAGATATCGTCCAAATAAGGAAATACCACAATACCCTGTTCTCTGATTACAGACAGCAGGGCACCGAGAACCATTGTAAAAATTCTTGGAGCTGTAGCTAGGCCAAACGGCAGAGCCACAAACTGGTAATGCTTGTCCAGAAACGAGAATCTCAGGAACTGATAATGATCTGGATGAATCGGAATATGCAGATATGCATCCTGTAAATCTATTGTGGACATATAATTCCCTTGCTGAACAAAAGGTAGATAGTCCTTACAGTTACCATCTTGAACGTTGGTATCCTTACATAACGATTCAATATTTTTAGATCCAGAACTGGTCTGAAAGAATTCTCCTTCTTTGGTACAATGAAGAGATTTGAATAAAACCCCATCCCCTGTTCCGGAACTGGAACTGGCATAATTACTCCCAGTCAACTCTAGATCTGAAACACATTTCAGAAATGCTTGAGCTTTTACTGGATTTACTGGGACACGGGAAAGAAAAAATCTCTTTGCAGGAGGTCTCAACTTGAAACCAATTCTGTACAATTCTGAAACAATGCTCTGAATCCAAAGATTGTGAACAGAATTGATCCAAATTTCCTTGAAAAACAGAATTTATGTTTACCTGATAAATTACTTTCTCCAACGGTGTGTCCGGTCCACGGCGTCATCCTTACTTGTGGGATATTCTCTTCCCCAACAGGAAATGGCAAAGAGCCCAGCAAAGCTGGTCACATGATCCCTCCTAGGCTCCGCCTTCCCCAGTCATTCGACCGACGTAAAGGAGGAATATTTGCATAGGAGAAATCATATGATACCGTGGTGACTGTAGTTAAAGAAAATAAATCATCAGACCTGATTAAAAAACCAGGGCGGGCCGTGGACCGGACACACGTTGGAGAAAGTAATTTATCAGGTAAACATAAATTCTGTTTTCTCCAACATAGGTGTGTCCGGTCCACGGCGTCATCCTTACTTGTGGGAACCAATACCAAAGCTTTAGGACACGGATGATGGGAGGGAGCAAAATCAGGTCACCTAGATGGAAGGCACCACGGTTTGCAAAACCTTTCTCCCAAAAATAGCCTCAGAAGAAGCAAAAGTATCAAATTTGTAAAAGTTGGTAAAAGTGTGCAGTGAAGACCAAGTCGCTGCCTTACATATCTGATCAACAGAAGCCTCGTTCTTAAAGGCCATGTGGAAGCCACGGCCCTAGTGGAATGAGCTGTGATTCTTTCAGGAGGCTGCCGTCCGGCAGTCTTATAAGCCAATCTGATGATGCTTTTAAGCCAAAAAGATAGAGAGGTAGAAGTTGCTTTTTTGACCTCTCCTTTTACCAGAATAAACAACAAACAAGGAAGATGTTTGTCTGAAATCCTTTGTAGCATCTAAATAGAATTTTAGAGCACGGACAACGTCCAAATTGTGTAACAAACGTTCCTTCTATGAAACTGGATTCGGACACAAAGAAGGTACAACTATCTCCTGGTTAATATTTTTGTTGGAAACAACCTTCGGAAGAAAACCAGGCTCAGTACGTAAAACCACCTTATCTGCATGGACCAGATAGGGCGGAGAACACTGCAGAGCAGATAACTCAGAAACTCTTCTAGCGGAAGAAATTGCAACCTAAAACAAAACTTTCCAAGATAATAACTTAATATCTACGGAATGTAAGGGTTCAAACGGAACCCCTTGAAGAACTGAAAGAACTAGATTAAGACTCCAGGGAAGAGTCAAAGGTCTGTAAACAGGCTTGATTCTAACCAGAGCCTGAACAAACGCTTAAACGTCTGGCACAGCTGCCAGCCTTTTGTGAAGTAAAACAGATAAAGCAGAGATCTGTCCCTTCAGAGAACTCGCAGAAAATCCTTTCTCCAAACCTTCTTGTAGAAAGGAAAGAATCTTAGGAATTTTTATCTTGTTCCATGGGAATCCTTTAGATTCACACCAACAGATATATTTTTTCCATATATTATGGTAAATTTTTCTAGTTACAGGCTTTCTAGCCTGAATAAGAGTATCTATTACAGAATCTGAAAACCCACGCTTTGATAAAATCAAGCGTTCAAACTCCAAGCAGTCAGTTGGAGGAAAACCAGATTCGGATGTTCGAATGGACCCTGAATAAGAAGGTCCTGTCTCAAAGGTAGCTTCCATGGTGGAGCCGATGACACATTCACCAGGTCTGCATACCAAGTCCTGCGTGGCCACACAGGAACTATCAAGGTCACCGAAGCCCTCTCCAGATTGATCCTGGCTACCAGCCTGGGAATGAGAGGAAACGGTGGGAATACATAAGCTAGGTTGAAGATCCAAGGTGCTACTATTGTATCCAATAGAGTCGCCTTGGGATCCCTGGATTTGGACCCGTAACAAGGGACCATGAAGTTCTGACGAGAGGCCATCAGAACCATGTCTGGAATGCCCCATAATTGAGTTATTTGGGCAAAGATTTCCAGATGGAGTTCCCACTCCCCCGGATGCTCCTCCATCGCCAGGGAACTCCTTGTTACCCCCTGATGGTTGATATATGTAACAGTCGTCATGATGTCTGATTGAAACCTTATGAATTTGGCCTTTGCTAGTCGAGGCCAAGCCTTGAGAGCATTGAATATCGCTCTCAGTTCCATTATGTTTATCGGGAGAAGAGAGTCTTCCCGAAACCATAGACCCTGAGTTTTCAGGGGTTCCCAGACCGCGCCCCAGCCCACCAGACTGGCGTCGGTCGTGACAATGACCTACTCTGGTCTGCGGAAGCTCATTCCCTGTGACAGGTTGTCCAGGGTCAGCCACCAACGGAGTGAATCTCTGGTTATTTGATCTACTTGTATCGTCGGAGACAAGTCTGTATAATCCCCATTCCACTGTCTGAGCATGCACAGGTGCAATGGTCTTAGATGAATTTGTGCAAAAGGAACTATGTCCATTGCCGCAACCATCAAACCTATTACTTCCATGGACTGCGCTATGGAAGGAAGAAGAACAGAATGAAGTACCTGACAAGAGCTTAGAAGTTTTGATTTTCTGGCCTCTGTCAGAAAAACCTTCATTTCTAAGGAAACTATTATTGTTCCCAAGAAGGGAACTCTTGTTGACGGGGACAGAGAACTTTTTCTATGTTCACTTTCCACCTGTGAGATCTGAGAAAGGCTAGGACAATGTCCGTATGAGCCCTTGCTTTTGACAGAGACGACACTTGAATCAGGATGTCGTCCAAGTAAGGTACTACTGCAATGCCCCTTGGTCTTAGCACCGCTAGAAGGGACCCTAGTACCCTTGTGAAAATCCTTGGAGCAGTGGCTAATCCGAATGGAAGTGCCACAGGTAATGCTTGTCCAGAAAGGCGAACCTTAGGAACCGAAAATGTTCCTTGTGGATAGGAATACGTAGGTACGCATCCTTTAAGTCCACCGTGGTCATGAATTGACCTTCCTGGATGGTAGGAAGGATCGTTCGAATGGTTTCCATTTTGAATGATGAAACCCTTAGAAACTTGTTTAGAATCTTGAGATCTAAAATAGGTCTGAATGTTCCCTTTTTTTTGGGAATTATGAACAGGTTGGAGTAAAAAACCCATCCCTTGTTCTCCTAATGGAACAGGATGAATCACTCCCATGCTTAACAGGTCTTCTACACAGTGTAAGAATGCCTGTTCGAAGATAATTGAGACCCGTGGAACCTTCCCCTTGGGGGTAGTTCCCTGAATTCCAGGAGATAACCTTGAGAAACTATTTCTAGCGCCCAAGGATCCTGAACATCTCTTGCCCCAGCCTGAGCAAAGAGAGAAAGTCTGCCCCCCACCAGATCCTTCCCAGATCGGGGGCCAACACTTCATGCTGTTTTGGTAGCAGTGGCAGGTGACTTGGCCTGCTTACCCTTGTTCCAGCCTTGCATCGGCCTCCAGGCTGGCTTGGTTTGAGAAGTATTACCCTCTTGCTTAGAGGGTGTAGAATTTGAGGCTGGTCCGTTTCTGCGAAATGGATGAAAATTTTGCTTCTTTTTAGCCTTAAAAGACCTATCCAGAGGAAGGGTGTGGCCCTTTCCCCCAGTGATGTCTGAAATAATCTCTTTCAAGTCAGGGCCAAACAGTGTTTTACCCTTGAAAGGGATGTTAAGCAAAAGCGCTCTGCGCGCCACGATAGCAAACCCTGAATTATTCGCCGCTAATCTAGCTAATTGCAAAGCGGCATCTAAAATAAAAAAGAGTTAGCCAATTTAAGAGCTTGAACTCTGTCCAAAACCTCCTCGTACGAAGATTCTTTATTGAGCGACTTTTCTAGTTCTTCGAACCAGAAACACGCAGCTGTAGTGACAGGAACAATGCATGAAATTGGTTGTAGAAGGTAACCTTGCTGAACAAACATCTTTTTAAGCAAACCCTCTAACCTTTAATCCATAGGATCTTGAAAGCACAACTATCTTCTATAGGAATAGAAGTGCGTTTGTTTAGAGTAGAAACCGCCCCCTCGACCTTGGGGACTGTATGCTATAAGTCCTTTCTGGGGTCGACTATAGGAACTAATTTCTTAAATATAGGGGGAGGACAAAAGGTATGCCGGGCCTTTCCCACTCCTTATTTACTATGTCCGCCACCCGCTTGGGTATAGGAAAAACATCGGGGGGCACCGGAACCTCTAGGAACTTGTCCATCTTACCTAATTTCTCTGGAATGACCAAATTGTCACAATCATCCAGAGTAGATAATACCTCCTTAAGTAGTGCGTGGAGATGTTGAAATTTAAATTTAAAAGTTACAATATCAGGTTCTGCTTGTTGAGAAATTTTCCCTGAATCTGAAATTTCTCCCTCAGACAAAACCTCCCTCCTGGCCCCTTCAGATAGGTGTGAGGGTATGTCAGAACAGATATCATCAGCGTCCTCTTGCTCTTCAGTGTTTAAAACAGAGCAATCACGCTTTCTCTGATAAGTAGGCATTTTGGAAAAAATGCATGCAATAGAATTATCCATTACAGCCATTAATTGTTGTATGGTAATAAGTATTGGCGCACTAGATGTACTAGGGGCCTCTTGTGTGGGCAAAACTGGTGTAGACACAGAAGGGGATGATGCAGTACCATGCTTACTCCCCTCATTAGAGGAATCATCTTGGGCAATATCATATCTATGGCATTATTATCTCTACTTTGTTTGGACATTATGACACAAATATATCACATATATTTAAATGGGGAGACACATTGGCTTTCATACATATAGAACATCGTTATCTGATGGTTCAGACATGTTAAACAGGCTTAAACTTGTCAACAAAGCACAAAAAAACGTTTTACAATAAAACCGTTACTGTCCCTTTAAATTTCAAACTGAACACCCTTTATTACTGAATATGTGAAAAAGTATGAAGGAATTGTTCAAATTTCACCAAATTTTCACCACAGTAACTTAAAGCCTTAAAAGTATTGCACACCAAATTTGAAAGCTTTAACCCTTAAAATAACGGAACCGGAGCCGTTTTTACATTTAACCCCTATAGAGTCCCAGGTATCTGCTTTGCTGAGACCCAACCAAGCCCAGAGGGGAATACGATACCAAATGATGCCTTCTATAAGCTTTTTCAGTGGTTCTTAGCTCCTCACACATGCATCTGCATGCCATGCTTTCCAAAAACAACTGCGCATTAGAGGCGCGAAAATGAGGCTCTGTCTATGACTAGAAAAGGCCCCCAGTGAAAAAGGTGTCCAATACAGTGCCTGCCGTTTTTATTAAAACAATCCCCAAGATTTAACAACTATTAAAAGTAATAATCTGCCAAATATACTTAGTAAAGTAATCGTTTTAGCCCAGAAAAATGTCTACCAGTTTTTTAAGCCCTAATGAAGCCCTTTATTCTTTTACTTAAACTAAGAAAATGGCTTACCGGTTCCCATAGGGAAAATGACAGCTTCCAGCATTACCGAGTCTTGTTAGAAATGTGTCATACCTCAAGCAGCAAAAGTCTGCTCACTGTTTCCCCCAACTGAAGTTAATTCCTCTCAACAGTCCTGTGTGGAAACAGCCATCGATTTTAGTAACGGTTGCTAAAATCATTTTCCTCTTACAAACAGAAATCTTCATCTCTTTCCTGTTTCAGAGTAAATAGTACATACCAGCACTATTTTAAAATAACAAACTCTTGATTGAAGAATAAAAACTACATTTAAACACCAAAAAACTCTAAGCCATCTCCGTGGAGATGTTGCCTGTACAACGGCAAAGAGAATGACTGGGGAAGGCGGAGCCTAGGAGGGATCATGTGACCAGCTTTGCTGGGCTCTTTGCCATTTCCTGTTGGGGAAGAGAATATCCCACAAGTAAGGATGACGCCGTGGACCAGACACACCTATGTTGGAGAAAAACGTAACCTGCCCCCTACCAGCTGAGCTGGAATGAGGGCCGCACCTTCATGTGGACTTAGAAGCAGGCTTTGCCTTTCTAGCTGGCTTGGATTTATTCCAAACTGGAGATGGTCTCCAAACTGAAACTGCTCCTGAGGATGAAGGATCAGGCTTTTGTTCTTTGTTGAAACGAAAGGAACGAAAACGATTATTAGCCCTGTTTTTACCTTTAGATTTTTTATCCTGTGGTAAAAAAGTTCCTTTCCCACCAGTAACAGTTGAAATAATGGAATCCAACTGAGAACCAAATAATTTGTTACCCTGGAAAGAAATGGAAAGTAAAGTTGATTTAGAAGCCATATCAGCATTCCAAGTTTTAAGCCATAAAGCTCTTCTAGCTAAAATAGCTAGAGACATAAACCTGACATCAACTCTGATAATATCAAAAATGGCATCACAGATAAAATTATTAGCATGTTGAAGAAGAATAATAATATCATGAGAATCACGATGTGTTACTTGTTGCGCTAAAGTTTCCAACCAAAAAGTTGAAGCTGCAGCAACATCAGCCAAAGATATAGCAGGTCTAAGAAGATTACCTGAACACAGATAAGCTTTTCTTAGAAAGGACTCAATTTTCCTATCTAGAGGATCCTTAAACGAAAGTACCATCTGACGTAGGAATAGTAGTACGTTTAGCAAGGGTAGAAATAGCCCCATCAACTTTAGGGATCTTGTCCCAAAATTCTAATCTGTCAGACGGCACAGGATATAATTGCTTAAAACGTTTAGAAGGAGTAAATGAATTACCCAAATTATCCCATTCTTTGGAAATTACTGCAGAAATAGCATCAGGGACAGGAAAAACTTCTGGAATAACTACAGGAGATTTAAAAACCTTATTTAAACGTTTAGATTTAGTATCAAGAGGACCAGAATCCTCTATTTCTAAAGCAATTAGGACTTATTTAAGTAAAGAACGAATAAATTCCATTTTAAATAAATATGAAGATTTATCAGCATCAACCTCTGAGACAGAATCCTCTGAACCAGAGGAATCATCAGAATCAGAATGATGATGTTCAGTTAAAAATTCATCTGTAGGGAGAGAAGTTTTAAAAGATTTTTTACGTTTACTAGAAGGAGAAATAACAGACATAGCCTTCTTTATGGATTCAGAAACAAAATCTCTTATATTATCAGGAACATTCTGCACCTTAGATGTTGAAGGAACTGCAACAGGCAATGGTACTTTACTAAAGGAAATATTATCTGCTTTAACAAGTTTGTCATGACAATCAATACAAACAACAGCTGGAGAAATAGCTACCAAAAGTTTACAGCAGATACACTTAGCTTTGGTAGATTCAGCACTTGACAGCGATTTTCCTGTAGTATCTTCTGACTCAGATGCAACGTGAGACATCTTGCAATATGTAAGAGAAAAAACAACATATATATAAAGCAAAATTGATCAAATTCCTTAAATGACAGTTTCAGGAATGGGAAAAAATGCCAAAAAAACAAGCTTCTAGCAACCAGAAGCAATAAAAAATGAGACTTAAATAATGTGGAGACAAAAGTGACGCCCATATTTTTTCGCGCCAAATAAGACGCCCACATTATTTGGCGCCTAAATGCTTTTTGGCGCCAAAAATGACGCCACATCCGGAACGCCGACATTTTTGGCGCAAAATAACGTCAGAAAAATGACGCAACTTCCGGCGACACGTATGACGCCGGAAACGGAAATAGAATTTTTGCGCCAAAAAAGTCAGCGCCAAGAATGACGCAATAAAATGAAGCATTTTCAGCCCCCGCGAGCCTAACAGCCCACAGGGAAAAAGTCAAATTTTAAGGTAAGAAAAATGTTAAAATGCATTATCCCAAATATGAAACTGACTGTCTGAAAATAAGGAAAGTTGAACATTCTGAGTCAAGGCAAATAAATGTTTGAATACATATATTTAGAACTTTATAAACAAAGTGCCCAACCATAGCTAGGAGTGTCACAGAAAATAAGACTTACTTACCCCAGGACACTCATCTACATATAGTAGATAGCCAAACCAGTACTGAAACGAGAATCAGCAGAGGTAATGGTATATATAAGAGTATATCGTCGATCTGAAAAGGGAGGTAAGAGATTAATCTCTACGACCGATAACAGAGAACCTATGAAATAGACCCCTTAGAAGGAGATCACTGCATTCAAATAGGCAATACTCTCCTCACATCCCTCTGACATTCACTGCACGCTGAGAGGAAAACCGGGCTCCAACTTGCTGCGGAGCGCATATCAACGTAGAATCTAGCATAAACTTACTTCACCACCTCCATCGGAGGCAAAGTTTGTAAAACTGAATTGTGGGTGTGGTGGGGGGTGTATTTATAGGCATTTTGAGGTTTGGGAAACTTTGCCCCTCCTGGTAGGAATGTATATCCCATACGTCACTAGCTCATGGACTCTTGCTAATTACATGAAAGAAACTAACACTAAAAAAACAAAACAAGCTACCCATTGCCCCTAAAGGGATGTTTTTATGGGCATTGCCCTTAAAAGGAAGGGCAATCAACACTTTTACAGCCCATAAAATCCCTAATCTTAAAAATAAAGAAAAGTTAAAAGAATAAAAAAAATTCCTTAAACTAAGACCCAAATAGGTACTCACCGTTCCTGAAGTCCGGCGGAGAAGGTCTTCTTCCAGGCGGCTCCATCATCTTTAACCAGAGCGAAGGCGGCGTGGAGCGGAGATGCGGAGCGGTCTTCCCCGATATGCGGTCCTCAGCGGTGGCGATCCTCAGCGGCGTGGAGGCTCCTCTTCATCCGATCTCCGGCGTACACTAAAAATTGAATGGAAGGTACCGCAATCAATTTGGGGTACTTTGCATCCCTATTGTATGATATTTTTAAATCAGCCAATAGGATTAGAGCTACTGAAATCCTATTGGCTGTTAAAATCAGCCAATAAGATTTCAGTAGCTCTCATCCTATTGGCTGATTTCAAAATTTTAGCCAATAGGAATGCAAGGTACCCCAATAAATATGGGGTACCTTGCATTCAATCTTCAGTGTGCAATGGACCATCGCATGAAGAGGAGCCTCCACGGCGCTGAGGACCGCCGCTGAAGACCACCACTGAGGACCACTGCTGAGGATTGGTGCATTGGGGAAGCCAGCTCCGCACCTCCGCTCCGCGCCGCCTTCGCTCTGGATGAAGATAGATGATGGAGCCGCCTGAAAGAAGACCTCCGCCAGACTTCAGGAATGGTGAGTACCTATTTGGGGGTTAGACTTAGGCTTTTTTTTTTTTAGGGGTTTAATGGGCTTGTAAAAGAGCTGAATGCCCTTTTAAGGGCAGTAAAAGCGGAATTCCCTTTTAAGGGCAATGCCCATAAAAATGCCCCTTTAGGTGCAATGGGTAGTTTAGGTTTTTTTACTGTTAGGTTTTTTTATTTTGGGGGGGTTTGGTGGGTAGGTGGTTTTTACTGCTAGGGGGGACTTTTAACTTAGGAAAATGCCCTTCAAAAGGCAGTTTTAAGGGCTATTGGTAGTTTAGATTAGGGGGTGGTTTTATTTTGGGGGGCTTTTTTATTTTCATAGTGATTAGGTTTAATTTTTTTTATTTTTGATAATTTTTGTTTATTTTTTTCTGTAATTTTAGAGTTTTTTATTTTTTGAAATTTAATGTTAGGTTTTATTATTTTAATTGTAACCAAGTATTGGGGTTAATTTAGGGGGTGTTAGGTTTATTGCGATGTAGGGGGTTGGTGGTTTAATAGTTAATAGGTTAATTAGGTTTATTGCGATGTGTGTGGTTGGCAGTTTAGAGGTTAATATTTTAATTATGTTATTTGTAATGTTTAATTTGCGGATTAGGGTTTAATTACTTTATTATTTTGCGATGTGGAGGTTGGGGGTTTAGCCGTTTGTTAATACTTCGTGCTGGCGGTTATGTGTTTTTTCGTTATTTTGTGCGGGCAGTTGCATTTTTAAAAAAAAAATTTTTTTAAGGCTTCGTTTACCTACGCTGCATCTAGGTGGATTCTGAAAATAGCAGGGTGGTGAAAGAATCACAGAGAGAAAAACAATCCTTTTACACTGTTTTAAAAGTTTATCTTTTGTTGTATGGGAGGGTGCAAGAGAGGGGAGAGCAAGGAAGATAGTCTGAGGAATGAGACACCAATAATCTGCAGAGAGAGACACGCTGCATCCAGGTGGATTCTTTTGGCTGCGCGCACAGCCAACATTCTTTTGGCTGCCTCGCGCAACCAACATTCCGTTGAGGATGCATGTGCAACTGGCGACAGACGCGTTAAAAACGCGATTATAGTATAGATGTGCCAAGAAAAACTAGCACTGTTTTATGTTATGCTTTACCTGCCCCATGCACCCTGGTTCAAAACTTCATCTGCTCAGAGAGCCAAGAGAAGCATGTATTATGTCAGTGTTTAAATGCTGGTGCACAGGACATGTGCAGTATATGTGCATATGCCACTTAAATAATAATTGTTAATACAATTATACATTAAAAATACTTTCTATTCAAAACTAGATTTCAATTTTGACCATTATGTCCCTTAAATCCAGCTATCAAATAGTCTGTAACGATGGACTGAGCACTTGTTCTTTCTTTCCCAGAGGCAATGTGAAAACATATCTGTATGATTGCTAATAAAATTATGTTAAATTGCTCTTAAAAAAAACCTCTATTATACTTATAAACACATTCTTTCTGAATACATCAACATAATATATACCAAATAGATCTGCATATTAAGTTTAAGCTAGCAGGGGGTGTCAATCAACCCGATCATATAGGATTGCAGTATATTTTTATTTGCTGTATACAAGAGATCATGTTAAAATGTGTTACTGTTTGTTGTTGTTGGTAAAATGGATTTTTTTCTGTACTGAGGGACAAGTTGTGCTATGCTTGTGAGGTGTGTCACTGTTTACTAAGCGAGCAGTGTGAGTTCTGCTGATCAGCCAGCGAGTAAGCAATCAGTCCCAGGGGTCCAGTTGTACACAGACACAAAGCTTCAAAATCAGTATAAACAGCTTTCATGGTTCATACAGAGCATGCAATTTTAATAGGACTTTTCAATTAAATTCTGTTAAGATTACAAAAAATAAACACTAAAATTACAAAAAATAAAAAAACACTAAGATTACAAAAATAACTAAATTATCAAAAATAAAAACAATTGCACCTAATCTAATAGCCCTATAAAAATAAAAAAGCCGGGCTTTTTATCAAAGAAAACCCGGCAAAGACTAGCTACATTGGTAGATTTTGATTTCAAAAGATAGTGCTAGAACTTTGTTTCCACTGAGACTATTGCTTGCAGAAATTTGGATCATCCCGGTGCAGCCTGACACACAAAAGCGAGCAAAGCCGGATTCAGGAGGCCTACTGACTGACTAGGTGCGCTGCAAGCCTCGAGGAACAATCCCAACCACCGGATCATCTGCCTAATACAACTGCTGCGGATCATCACCACAGGCTCCGGAGGGTCGGGGATCCGCTCCGGAGCTCTGCTAAGGAGGTAGAATAACAAGCAGTACTGCACTCGAGACACCGGACTAGCAGCCCCACCTGAGTCGGCTCTCCATCACCTTTACCCACAGTGAGTAACGGCCGGTCACACCCAGGCCATTTCTTATACAGCCCAAAGCAATATACACTTAAAATAGCCACCTACTCTGTGACATATATCTTCTGAGGCGATCAAAACTTGGATAGGGAGTGACACGCAGCTAAGAGCCTCTTTTGCAGTGGCGCGAAACGCCATTTTCTGTGTCTCCCTTTTTCTATACACAGCAGCAAGTTAAGCACTGTTAGCTCCCAACAACGCTGCACTTAACCTCAGCGTTACTACTAGCAAAAGTTCCTGAAATCAAAAAAGGGACAGACAAGGGAAAGAAAAGGGGGAAAAAAACAAAAACAAAAAACTTTATTTACTCGTGCAGTACAGATATAATCCAGGAGGCTTGTTAATTTTCTATAGACATTTCTGGATCATATACAGACCAGCATAATCCTAGCAGCCACGTGGAATCTATATTTGTAGTAGGCGCTTATGAAACACTTGTGAACTATTGCCAGGCACCAACCATCAACACATCTTGGTTTTACTGGACTGAAGCTTCTTGGACACTTTCTAACACCCCTAGTGCCTGCCTCACATTAATACTTATCTAACAGGAATCTCGGCCCAGCTCTGTTCCCTGACCAAATAACCTTATTCCACACATTTCTCTGCCACTGTGTTACAGCAGGATTAGAGGAGCTTTTGGTTTAGAACACTGCTGTTTTTTAGAACCTCTAGCACTGCACCATAATCACGGACGCAACGTTAAGCACTAATCTAAGCATAAAATACTACCCAATTGCAACCTAGGTTACCTTAGTGGTCACATACACCACAAAGCCTGATCTCTCTCCCCCCTTTCCCGTCGGCCCTTTTTGCCTGCGGGTCATACCCCAAGTACCTTACCCCATATCGTCCTGCAGGGGCAACTCCCCAGGAGAGAGATCAGCCACTCAGAAGCATCTATTGGGCAAGCTGGTAGACTCTCCTATGCTACCGTAGTATCCTCCTTTCTACCAAGGGGCCTTAGGACACCTTAACATGTAAGCCCCCTTAACAACAGCCCATACCCCCGCCAACCCATGAGCACTTAACCAACATACTAGAAGTAAGCAGATTCCCATTGAAAGAAGATAAAGGAAAGTAAAGCAGCTTAAGATCACGTTTAGGGGCCCCGATCCAGAATGTCTCAGCTCCATAAAAGAAAACAAAAACCACACAACACTCCAAAAAGAACAGTCGCTGACCACTTCCAGCACCCAAACAGAATGGCCCATACAAGATCTGAGGATGAAGGCTCTGATACTGGGAGCCTCTCAGATACCCATTCTGGTAAAACTTTAACAAAAAGGGCTTCCCGACTGCCATCAGTAGAGGGTGCTCCAAACAATTTTATGGACTATCACAACACTGCTAGCATCCCACCATGACTCTCTATCGAGGAAATTTGACAAATCCCATGCTGACTTAAAAAAAGACATAGGCAGTATTGGAGAACGCACAGATGCGCTGGAGCGCAAACAAGAAGATCTTGCTGTGGATCATACAAATCTCCTTAGCTATTCTCAATGTTTGGCAGGTCAGATAACAGACCTAGAACTAAAATTGGCGGACCTGGAGGACAGGTCACGCCGTAATAACATACGAATCAAAGGGATCCCAGAGACTGTTCCACCCCAGGATCTAGATGCTTACCTACAGGACCTATTTAAAGCGGCACTGGGCACCAACCTGGGTAATGAAACCCTTATTGACAGAGCGCACAGAGCGGTCAGGCCTAGATCTGCGGATGAGGGGAAACCTTGTGATGTTATAGCCAAGCTTCACTACTACACATTTTGAGAAAAGATCCTCAGAGCTCTTGCCAGAGAAAAGTCACTACCAAATATGCCGACCTACAGATTTTCCCTGACCTCTCCCCACACACACTCCAGCTCCGAAGACACTATCAACCATACACCAAGATCCTCAGAGACAAAGGCCTTAAATACAGATGGGGCTATCCAGTGCGACTGTTCATCACCAAAGACAGCCAGCAATTCCACGCCACAACAAGCCAGAGAATTACTACAGAAATGGGAACTGCTCCCACTAGACTCGGGAGACCGGGAACCTGGTCCTGCTAAGGGCAGTGGACTCAGGGCCTCTGCACCGACCTGGAGACCACTTCCACAACGACCAACGCCCACTTCCAAAAGATCATTGGACTCCAGAGACTTATCCTTAGCCGAAGATACATAGGGAATCCGCTTACAGCCCTATTAACACAGTTCGACATTCATTCAGAGACACTGGTGGGCTTTTCCCACGCACATCTTCCAGAGGGGACTTAAGACCACAGATGAAGACGGGTGAGACTTTCAGATCTCCTACCAACTTGAACTATCTAACTCTGTGTTCACATAATTTAGCAGTTTAATTGATAACTTTAATGTGTACAGTACTCTAGATATAAGTTGTAATTGTTTTTCCTGTCAACACCCTAATCATAGAACGCTCAGTATATACACCAACAGTGCCTAGTATAACCAGGCTCGATTATTCTTGAACCTATCACTGACTGAGCAGGAGATTCACTGTAATGCTACCGGACTGTAGGGTATCACGAGAGAGATCTGACCAGTCGGATCCGCACTATATCCTCTGACCTCCCCCATGACCCTCACACCCAGCGAACCCACGTCAGCCTTGTCCCTACATGACAGTATTGCTACATCTGACTGTTGGTGACACTAGACACACTATGACTACTAAAGGAAAACAGGGCCTGAGTAAATAAACCAGTCAAAACCACACCCCCGGCCTTACGCCGGAGCAATACACCCAAACGGATTTAGCTACTCGTCACTCTCTCATTTTACCAGGCTCAATGCCTAGCCAGAAAACTGTACCCCCTCTCGCAAGACACAGTTATACTATAGACTCACCCTTGCTCCTTGACAGATCCAATCCTAGTCGTAGACGGAAGTCCCCACACCACACTTGCCACAATAACAGAACATCAGGGCGACCAAGACATGCCGACCTTCTATCCCAGTCGTGGCCTAAAGTCAGACACCTACACAGTCCTAATTGACCGTTATCTAACACCTCCTACCAAAGAGCCATTTGGTCAGATAGTGGAGCGCATTTCCCCTCTGGTTTGATTATGTGTTCTTGTTTATTAATGTTTGATATGTTGCACATTTATTTGAGTATGTTATGTTATATTAATGTTTGTACTATGAAAGCAAAACTGCTTTCTGGGTTTGGCGGGGACCATGGCTGACCTCTGCTTATCTCCGCCCCACAAAAATAGTTGTGCCCCCCTGATGGGAATCTGGGGAGACACTCATTGCGAAAGTGATTTTTTTGACACTTTTTTTTCTTAACACTCTCTCTTTAGAGTAATTTTTAGGACATCTGACCTTTTGATCATAACAGGCACCTCAGTTTGGTAGACTACTGTGTCTGGCTCCTCGATAGCAAACTCTGCAATCCCCCCGCCCCTCACCCAGATCTTACCCTCTCCCTTGTCCACAGCCGGCATTAATAATGGCCCCAATTCGAATAGCTACCCTTAATGCACAGGGGCTAAACTCCCCAACGAAGAGGAAACTCTTGCTTAATTATATCCGTACCCATAAGGTCCATATCCTGTTTCTCCAGGAGACACATTGGTCAGGGGACTCTAATACCATTAGGAGCTCACGATATTACCCTATTTGCAAAATGGCTTCAAATAATGCAGGGAAGACCCGAGGAGTGGCAATCCTGCTCAGTAGGGACTTAACCTTCACACTAGAACACATAGAGAAAGACACTGAGGGTAGATTCCTCATACTAATCTGTAAGCTTAATGGCATTCAGTACACTTTAGTCTCAGTATATGCGCCAAATGCGAAACAGATCCCCTTTGTAAGGCAGTTCCTAGCCAGGGTAGACCAACTTAAAAGAGGCCACCTAGTCATAGGAGGAGACCTTAATATGGTATGGGACCCACGCAAGGATAAGAGATCCCTCCTCACCACTCAGATAGAAATATCTCGTCAACCTCCAATGCCTTCCGAAAACTTATGTTCCAGCATCACCTATACGATGCATGGAGGTGCTTAGCCCCTACAACTACAGATTTCACACATTATTCCAAAGCCCACAACTCGTTCTCAAGGATCGACTATATCTTGTGTGACTCCTGGTCCTTAGACAAGATGACAAACCCAACTGTTGAGCCAGGCACATGGTCGGATCACAACATGGTCTATCTAGACTTTTCTGAGTTGCAGGCCTTGACTAGCAGACCCCCCTGGAGACACTCTGACCAACTACTGACTGAGAGAGAGATGCCCTCGCTCCTTAGGGAAATAACTGACTTCCTGACACACAATGACACAGGCACCACTGACCTAGACATGGTTTGGGCAGCCCTTAAGGCATTTCTGAGAGGGTACTTCATTAAAACGTTAGCCCATCATCGTAAATCGGGTAACCAATCTTTAGCCAAGCTCTATGGGGATCTTTATGCCCTAGAGACCACTAACAAATCATGCCCCGAATCCCTATTAGCTCAACAGATAGGCCGCATTAGAGAAGAAATTGCCAGAAGGGAAACTATACGAGTGCAGGACAGTTTACACAGACTTAAACAGTTATATTATTACAAAGGCAATAGAGCAGGCAGGCTGCTAGCCAATAAGCTCAGAAAACGCACACAGCAGAGCAGGATAGCCTCTATCACTACCCAACAGGGACCAGTCCACTCCCCCAAAGCAATAGGAGTAGCCTTTGCAGAATATTACTCCTCCCTCTATAATATTGCGTCAGCAGAGCCGATGAATAAGGCCACCCCGGATGACATCCGTCAGTTCTTGGGGGAACTGGATCTACCTGTATTGACAGACGAGGCCAGGGCCGCATTAGCGCAGCAATTTACGCTAGAGGAGGTCAGCATGGCTATAGCCGATTTGGCTACCCACAAAGCCCCGGGACCAGATGGATTTACCGTCGCCTTCTATCAGAACCTTAGTTCCACACTCTCTCCGATTCTGCTCCGTCTCTTTAATAGAGTGGCCCAACGTGGTGAGTTCCTCCCAGAATTTCTAGAGGCCAACATCACTACAATTCACAAGGAGGGCAAAGATCCATCGCTATGCTCTAGCTACAGACCCATCTCACTTATTAATGTTGACGCCAAGATCTATGCCAAGATCCTCGCCAACAGGCTAAGCGTACACCTCCAGACACTCATACACTTAGACCAGGTGGGTTTTGTCCTCAATAGACAGGGCTCTGATAATACTCGCCGTCTCTTGAACATATATACAGAGGTGGCAGATCTGGGCCTACCCATGCTCACTCTGTTACTTCACGCTGAAAAGGCGTTTGACAGAGTGAGGTGGGATTATTTAACCCAGACCCTAGTGGCGTTTGGCATACCGGATGCATATATCAAAGCTGCTATGGCACTCTATTCATCCCCCACTGCTGTGGTGAGGGGCTTGGGTTTCTGTTCCCCCACAATACGGATAACGAACGGGACGAGACAGGGGTGCCCCCTGTCCCCCTTACTGTTCATGCTGGCGATCAAGCCCCTGGGCGCAGCTATTAGGAACTGCCCTGAAATACAGGGACTCCAACTCCACAACACCATCCAGAAGCTGGCTCTGTTCGCGGATGATCTTACGGTCTTCCTCACAGAGCCTCTGGATTCTCTCCCTCCACTGTTCCGCCTATTGCAGAGATTTGGCGAACTTTCATATTACAAAATAAATGTTAGTAAAACTGAGGTGTACTTTCTCAACCTCCCCTTAGAAGAAGAGCACAGTATTCGGCTCCTCTACCCTTTTAATTGGTCCAATAAGGGAATTAAACACCTAGGAGTATTTCTCTCTCACTCCAGGCAGATCACCATCAAAGAAAACTATGAGAAACTGCTAAAGGAGATCACATTCGAATTGAATACCAATAGGTATAGCGAGATCTCGTGGTTCGGCAGAGTGGCGGCCCTCAAAATGATGGTCCTACCCAGACTTACATACGTGTTTCAATGTATTCCCATCCCAATTCCGATATCTCTAATTCGGAAGTTCCAGATTCTCTTTAATGCCTATACTTGGCGTGATAAAAGGCCTCGAGTCGCAGCCCATATACTACAAGCTCCTATAGAGAAGGGAGGAACAGGCCTCCCTAACGTGAGGAAATACCATGAGGCAGCAATGATCACCCACGCCTCAGCGTGGGGCAACGGCCTGCCAGCGACCAGATGGAGGGAGATAGAGCAGGCATCCTTGCCAGCGCTGGTGGATTTGGAGGACCTTCTGTGGCTCCCCCCGCATTGGCGGACAAAAATTTACATCTCTAACAGCATAGTCAAGGGGTGCCAGGAAACCTGGCTGAAATTGAGACACAACAGACTTATTGCCCCACATCCCTCGCCCACACACTCTATCCGGGGCCTCCTGCTGGGATTACCTGATATCCCTGCCAACTCGTGGTCTACCACAGGAGTAGCTTCTTTGTCAGACTTCTATGACAACAAGAGGCTGAAAGCCCATACGACCATGTTAGCCCTACCTACGGTAACCCCGAAGTTTCACTTTACACTTCTGCGCCTTCGAGCACTTATGAGATCCTGGGGCTTCTTAGAGGATGAGTTAAGGGATCCCACTTTGTGGGAGCTGCGCTGGAGGGCCAATCTCCAACTCTACAAACCCCTTTCAGTGCATTACCAGTGCCTATTGGGGGACCCCATTCCTTCCAAAACAATCCATATGGAGGCTTGGGAGAAAGATTTACAACTTACTTACCCATTGGAAGTATGGGATGAAACAATCTGTATCACTAAAAAGGCCACCCATTGTGTCACTTTGTATGAGCTTTATTTCAAAATAATTACGAGATGGCATTTAGTACCCACTAAATTACAGAGACTCTACCCCGATCACTCTCCCATGTGCTGGCGAGATTGCGGAGAACGGGGCACCCCAACCCACATCTGGTGGTCATGCCCAAAACTGGCAGGCATTTGGAAAAGGGTAGAAACCCTATGTAAAGACCTTGGGCTAGTGGAAACACTGGGACCGGCTCTAGCGATCCTGCATATGGGAGTGGACTTGCTCCCTAGAACTAAACGGAACCTACTTATATACATCCTCATTTCCACCAAATTACTTGTAGCCAGAAACTGGAAGAAAAGTCAGCCCCCCAAATGGCAGGGAGTAGTAGAATGTGTGAATTACATTAGAAGTATGGAAACCTATGTATATGGTGAACGCAAGAAACTGACTGATTTCTGCCTTATTTGGGAACCGTGGGACGCTCTCATGTCCGATAAAATACATAGCTAGACTACCTGACGTTTGACGTTGCCAACATACCCTTACAGACCTCTCCCTACACTCTGCTATGCGAGGAAGCCAGGCACGGGGTGCTCAAGAAAGCCAATGGCTGGATTAATATGGCCTCTCTTGACCCCCATATAACACACAATGCGATGCCCGAATTCTCAGGTGCCTGCACCCCCACCGTCCTAATGACTATCTATTAACTTAAAAGCCGTCCCAGTTACATACCCGCTAGAATGAACCAATAAGTTCTATATTGCCCAATAAGATTCTAAATGACGGCCTCTGTAAAAACGAGGTACGTGTTACAACCGAGGTGTAAATGCGCCTCATGTTATAAAGTTTATGTATCATGTTATATTGTTATTTACTCAGTTATAATGCATAAGCTGTATGTCATTTGATTTACCTCAATAAAAACTATTAAAAAAAAAAGCCCCCCCCAAACCTACAAAAAAAAACCTACCAATAGTCCTTAAAAGGGCCTATTGCAGGGCATTGTCCTAAGTTAAACAGCTCCCCCCAACAGCAAAACCCACCACTCAACTAACCCCCAAAATAAAAAACCTAACTCTTAAAAAAACCTAAGCTATCCATTGCCCTTAAAGGGGCATTTGTATGGGCATTGCCCTTAAAAGGGCATTCAGTTCTTTTTCACTGCCCTTAAAAGGGCATTCATCTCTTTTACACTTTGCCCAAAGCCCTAATCTGAAAAAAAAAAACTACTAACACTAACTCCAGAATATCTACTCACGGTTCCTGAAGTCCGGACATCCATCTCTATCCAGTCGGCGAGAAGTCTTCAAATCCTGATTTGAACAGCCAATATGATATCAGAATCTTTCATCCTATTCGCTGATTTGAATTTGAAGAATCAAATCAGCCAATCGGAATGCAAGGTACGCCATTTTTAAACGGCTACCTTGCATTCAACTTCAGTGTACGGCAGTGACCGTATAAAAAGAGGAAGCTCCGCGCAGGATGTCTTTGCCGTCCAGGATAGCTCCGCACCACCAGGATGAGTATAGAAGACGCCCCCGCAATGGATGAAGATGTCGCCGCCTGGATATGAAGACTTCTCACTGCTTGGATGGAGATGGATGTCCGGACTTCAGTAAAAAGAGGCTGTTTCTTGGTGGTAACTAGCCACCAAGATTTAGATTTTTTTTATTTTTTCGCAGTGTTAGGTTTTTTTAAATTTGTAAGTTAAATTTTTTTAATTTTATTAGAATAGTTATGTTAGGTTAATTTATAGATTAAACTTAGTTTTTTTTTATTTCACAGGTAAGTATTTATTTTAATTTAAAGTTAGGGGGGTGTTAGGTTTAGGAGTTAGTAGTTTAATTTAGTCTTTTGCAATGTGGGGTGGTGGCAGTTTAGGGGTTAATAGGTTTATTTAGGTGTCGGGGAGTGGCGGAATAGGGGTTAATAATTATATTTAGGTGTCGGCGATGTTGGGGAGCGGCGGATTAGGGGTTAATAACTTTTATTAGTGTCGGCGATGTCGGGGGCGGCGGATTTGGGGAGTTTAGACTAGGGGTTTATGTTAGGGTGTTAGGTTTAAATGTAACTTTCTTTTCCCCATAGACATCAATGGGGTTGCGTTACGGCGATTTGCCATTCCGCACTTCAGGTGTAAGAAAAAAAAACTAACACTTTCTCCCCATTGATGTCTATGGGGAAAGAGTGCACAAGTAAGTAAACTCAGCCCTTGGCTTTTGTGCGGTATGGAGCTTAATGCACCATAACGCACAGCACAAGGAGGCTTTTCAGTAACTCGTAATGGTAGCGCTATGGAGAGTGCAATAATGCAATTTTTGGCGTTAGTTTTGCATCCTGTTTAGCACAAAACTTGTAATCTAGGTGTTATTTTGTTCTCATCATCCTTTGTTGAAAAGCATACCTAAGTAAGTTCAGAAACACTACTGGGAGCTAGATGGTGATTGGTGGCTGCACACATAAGCCTCTTGTCATTGGCTTACCAGATGTGTTTAAATATGGTCTGAGTAATGCATCACTGCTTTGGAACTATGTATAACACTTTTGCAGTTACATACAAGCAGTAGTGATATAGTTAAATGCTCTAACAGAGTACTATTTGTTTGCATGGAACAAGTTTAACATGTTTAAATAGAGCTTTCATATGGATGATAGGAGACTATACATCTCTTTCAATACCAAACGGAAGGGCTCTGATCACAAGACAGCTGCCTTTGCTTCTTATCTGGCCCCTACTTCCCAACCAGCACTAAACTAAAGTTCTATAAGAATGCTCACAAGCCCTTCTATTTCCTGGTGGAATTATAAAAAGCAACTTTTTATCCTGAGAACAGGGTGTCTCGCTAAGGGGCATATACTGCATTTTCGTATGGGGAGACGATACATACATTACAAAAAATAAAATTAGTAATTTAATAAAATCATACAAAATGAATAATTGAGCCATTCACACAAAAATATGCATGAAAAAAAAATGTATTGTTAAGGTGCATCAAAAATCTAAAAATTGTTCACCAAAAATTATATTTTATCAAAAATGTGAAATTTGTTTGTAAATTACACAGAAATAAATCATATTAAATATGCACAATCTAAATCGTAGTGTAAGTACAATGGATGTATAAAAAACACAAGACATTCGTAGTTAGAAGTACAAGATACAATTGTTGTTTTTTTGTAAAATGGGCTGCACAGAAGCGTTCCAAGGGCGAATATGAATTTTTCTCTTAAATCCCAGCACTACAGTTCTCACTGCTTTTCCTCGCAAATTGAAAGGTAGCAAGTTTTGACCAAAAAACTAAAAACACCTACGCATACAAAAACCACAGCGTATTTAAGGTACAGAGCGTAATTTATTTTGTATTAGGCATAATATGGAAATTTGAAAACACGCCAGTTTCTCCCTGTGTACCCCTCCCTCCATTAAAGTGATATGGAACCCACATTTTTTCTTTTGTGATTCAGATAGAGCATGCAATTTTAAGCAACTTTTGAATTTACTCCTATTATGAAATTTTCTTTCTTGGTATCTTTATTTGAAAAGCAGTAATGTAAGCTCAGGAGCCAGCCAATTCACTTTTAGCCACCAATCAGCAAGTGCTACCTAGGTGCTAAACAAAAAATGGTCTGGCTCCTAAGTGTACATTTCTGCTTTTCAAATAAAGATACCAAGAGAACAAAGTAAAAATGATAATAAGAGTAAGAAAGTTGCTTAAAATTGCATGCTCTATCTGAAACATGAAATAACTACATTCGGTTTCATATCCCTTTAAGACCTTTTACCTAGCAGAGACATCTTACCACTTGCAGGGACAGACCCTTTTTATAGAATTTCATGAAGGCTGTGAGTGTTGGAAAACCACGTCTTCACCAGCGAATTTTATAGAATCTGGTCTTAAGTTTTTACTAATGCCCTCATATTGTCGCTGCTCAACCACATCTTCATGTTTAAAGTGAAATGTATAGGAGACCTAAATGTACAGGTTTACACCATTCTAACTAACTTTACAAATAGTGTCCTATTTTTCACCCACAGCAAAGTAGTATATTGTATTTACCCCACAAAACACATGCAGCACCCTGCCATTCCGTTCCCACTGAATCCATTGTTTGACGTATATTGAAAGTTACACAGTGCCCTTTAGAAGACTCAGGCGTTGAACAAATATAGCAATTTGTTCGTAGAGTTTGGGTGTTGAAAACCAATTGCAGCAAACAAAGTATGACTGCATTCTAAACAATTCACTCACTTAGGCCTAGATTTAGAGTTTGGCGGTAGCCGTCAAAACCAGCGTTAGAGGCTCCTAACGCTGGTTTTAGGCTACCGCCGGTATTTTGAGTCAGTCAGGAAAGGGTCTAACGCTCACTTTTCAGCCGCGACTTTTCCATACCGCAGATCCCCTTACGTCAATTGCGTATCCTATCTTTTCAATGGGATCTTCCTAACTCCGGTATTTAGAGTCGTGTCTGAAGTGAGCGTTAGAAATCTAACGACCAAACTCCAGCCGCAGAAAAAAGTCAGTAGTTAAGAGCTTTCTGGGCTAACGCCGGTTCATAAAGCTCTTAACTACTGTGCTCTAAAGTACACTAACACCCATAAA
Organism: Bombina bombina; assembly: GCF_027579735.1. Lineage (NCBI taxonomy): Eukaryota > Metazoa > Chordata > Amphibia > Anura > Bombinatoridae > Bombina > Bombina bombina. Next base: position 240,084,549 of record NC_069504.1, on the reverse strand, counting down.
CTACCTATGTACCCCTAAACCGAGGTCCCCCCACATCGCCGCCACTCTATTAAATTTTTTTAACCCCTAATCTGCCGACCGCCACCTACGTTATACTTATGTACCCCTAATCTGCTGCCCCTAACACCGCCGACCCCTATGTTTATTAACCCCTAATCTGCCCCCCACAACGTCGTCGCCAGCTACCTACAATAATTAACCCCTAATCTGCCGACCGCAAAGCGCCGCTACTTACGTTATCCTTATGTACCCCTAATCTGCTGCCCCTAACACCGCCGACCTCTATATTATATTTATTAACCCCAAATCTGCCCCCCACAACGTCGCCTCCACCTGCCTCCACTTATTAACCCCTAATCTGCCGACCGGACCGCACCGCTATTATAATAAAGTTATTAACCCCTAATCCGCCTCACTAACCCTATAATAAATAGTATTAACCCCTAATCTGCCCTCCCTAACATCGCCGACATCTAACTTCAAACATTAACCCCTAATCTGCAGACTGGAGCTCACCGCTACTCTATTAAATTTATTAACCCCTAAAGCTAATTCTAACCCTAACACCCCCCTAAGTTAAATATAATTTTATTCTAACGAAATAAATTAACTCTTATTAAATAACTAATTCCTATTTAAAGCTAAATACTTACCTGTAAAATAAACCCTAATATAGCTACAATATAACGAATAATTACATTGTAGCTATTTTAGGATTAATATTTATTTTACAGGCAACTTTGTAATTATTTTAACCAGGTACAATAGCTATTAAATAGTTAAGAACTATTTAATAGTTACCAAGTTAAAATAATAACAAAATTACCTGTAAAATAAATCCTAACCTAAGTTACAATTAAACCTAACACTATACTATCATTAAATTAAATAAAATACCTACAATTATCTACAATTAAACCTAACACTACACTATCAATAAATAAATTAAATACAATTCCTACAAATAACTACAATTAAATAAACTAACTAAAGTACAAAAAATAAAAAAGAACTAAGTTACAAAAAATAAAAAAATATTTACAAACATTAGAAAAAATTACAACAATTTTAAACTAATTACACCTACTCTAAGCCCCCTAATAAAATAACAAAGACCCCCAAAATAAAAAAATGCCCTACCCTATTCTAAATTACAAAAGTTCAAAGCTCTTTTACCTTACCAGCCCTGAACAGGGCCCTTTGCGGGGCATGCCCCAAGAAATTCAGCTCTTTTGCCTGTAAAAAAACACATACAATGCCCCCCCCCACATTACAACCCACCACCCACATACCCCTAATCTAACCCAAATCCCCCTTAAATAAACCTAACACTAAGCCCCTGAAGATCTTCCTACCTTATCTTCACCATACCAGGTTCACCGATCGATCCAGAAGAGCTCCTCCGATGTCCTGATCCAAGCCCAAGCAGGGGGCTGAAGATGTCCATGATCCGGCTGAAGTCATCATCCAAGCGGGAGCTGAAGTGGTCCATGATCCGGCTGAAGTCATCATCCAAGCGGGAGCTGAAGAGGTCCATGATCCGGCTGAAGTCTTCTATCAACGGCATCTTCAATCTTCTTTCTTCCGGATCCATCTTGCAGACCTCCGACGCGGAACATCCTGCTGGCCCGACGGACTACCGACGAATGAAGGCTCCTTTAAGGGACGTCATCCAAGATGGCGTCCCTCGAATTCCGATTGGCTGATAGGATTCTATCAGCCAATCGGAATTAAGGTAGGAAAATTCTGATTGGCTGATGGAATCAGCCAATCAGAATCAAGTTCAATCCGATTGGCCGATCCGATCAGCCAATCAGATTGAGCTTGCATTCTATTGGTTGATCGGAACAGTCAATAGAATGCGAGCTCAATCTGATTGGCTGATCGGATCAGCCAATCGGATTGAACTTGATTCTGATTGGCTTGGATGACGTCCCTTAAAGGAGCCTTCATTCGTCGGTAGTCCGTCGGGCCAGCAGGATGTTCCGCGTCGGAGGTCTGCATGATGGATCCGGAAGAAAGAAGTTTGAAGATGCCGTTGATAGAAGACTTCAGCTGGATCATGGACCTCTTCAGCTCCCGCTTGGATGATGACTTCAGCCAGATCATGGACATCTTCAGCCCCCCGCTTGGGCTTGGATCAGGACATCAGAGGAGCTCTTCTGGATCGATCGGTGAACCTGGTATGGTGAAGATAAGGTAGGAAGATCTTCAGGGGCTTAGTGTTAGGTTTATTTAAGGGGGGTTTGGGTTAGATTAGGGGTATGTGGGTGGTGGGTTGTAATGTTGGGGGGGGGTATTGTATGTGTTTTTTTTTACAGGCAAAAGAGCTGAATTCTTTGGGGCATGCCCCGCAAAGGGCCCTGTTCAGGGCTGGTAAGGTAAAAGAGCTTTGAACTTTAGTAATTTAGAATAGGGTAGGGCATTTTTTTATTTTGGGGGTCTTTGTTATTTTATTAGGGGGCTTAGAGTAGGTGTAATTAGTTTAAAATTGTTGTAATATTTTTCTGATGTTTGTAAATATTTTTTTATTTTTTGTAACTTAGTTCTTTTTTATTTTTTGTACTTTAGTTAGTTTATTTCATTGTATTTATTTGTAGATATTGTATTTAATTAATTTATTGATAGTGTAGTGTTAGGTTTAATTGTAGGTAATTGTAGGTATTTTATTTAATTAATTTATTGATAGTGTAGTGTTAGGTTTAATTGTAGGTAATTGTAGGTATTTTATTTAATTAATTTATTGATAGTGTAGTGTTAGGTTTAATTGTAGGTAATTGTAGGTATTTTATTTAATTAATTTATTGATAGTGTAGTGTTAGGTTTAATTGTAGGTAATTGTAGGTATTTTATTTAATTAATTTATTGATAGTGTAGTGTTAGGTTTAATTGTAGGTAATTGTAGGTATTTTATTTAATTAATTTATTGATAGTGTAGTGTTAGGTTTAATTGTAACTTAGGTTAGGATTTATTTTACAGGTAATTTTGTAATTATTTTAACTATTTTAGCTATTGTACCTGGTTAAAATAAATACAAAGTTACCTGTAAAATAAATATAAATCCTAAAATAGCTATAATATAATTATAATTTATATTGTAGCTATATTAGGGTTTATTTTACAGGTAAGTATTTAGCTTTAAATAGGAATAATTTATTTAATAAGAGTTAATTTATTTTGTTAGATTTAAATTATATTTAACTTAGGGGGGTGTTAGGGTTAGACTTAGCTTTAGGGGTTAATACATTTATTAGAATAGCGGTGAGCTCCAGTCGGCAGATTAGGGGTTAATGTTTGAAGTTAGGTGTCGGCGATGTTAGGGAGGGCAGATTAGGGGTTAATACTATTTATTATAGGGTTAGTGAGGCGGATTAGGAGTTAATAAGTGTAGGCAGGTGGAGGCGACGTTGTGGGGGGCAGATTAGGGGTTAATAAATATAATATAGGGGTCGGCGGTGTTAGGGGCAGCAGATTAGGGGTACATAGGGATAATGTAAGTAGCGGCGGTTTACGGAGCGGCAGATTAGGGGTTAAAAATAATATGCAGGGGTCAGCGATAGCGGGGGCGGCAGAATAGGGGTTAATAAGTGTAAGGTTAGGGGTGTTTAGACTCGGGGTACATGTTAGGGTGTTAGGTGCAGACGTAGGAAGTGTTTCCCCATAAACAATGGGGCTGCGTTAGGAGCTGAACACGGCTTTTTTGCAGGTGTTAGGTTTTTTTTTCAGCTCAAACAGCCCCATTGTTTCCTATGGGGGAATCGTGCACGAGCACGTTTTTGAGGCTGGCCGCGTCCGTAAGCAACTCTGGTATCGAGAGTTGCAGTGGCGTTAAATATGCCTGTACGCTCCCTTTTTGGAGCCTAACGCTGCCATTCTGTGGACTCTCAATACCAGAGTTATTTTAAAGGTGCGGCCAGAAAAAAGCCAGCGTTAGCTACGCGGGTCGTTACCGACAAAACTCTAAATCTAGGCGATAGTTTGTTAAAATGACAGTACAGTCAAAATTAAACTTTCATGATTCAGACAGAACATGCAAATTCAGAACAACTTTCCAATTGACTTCAATTATCAAATTTGACGCTTGGTGTCTCTTAACGAGTAGGCTAAGAATCAGCAATGCACTACTGGGAGCTAGCTGAACACATCTGGTAAGCCAATGACAAGAGGCACACATATGCAGTCACCAACCATCCGCTAGCTACCAGCAGCGCACTGACGCTCCTGAGCCCACCTATGTATACTCTTCAACAAAGAACACCAAAAGAACAAAGTAAATTTGATAACAGAAGTAAATTGGAAAGTTGATTGAAATTACATGTTCTATCTGAATCATGAAAACTTTATTTTGACTCTACGTCCTTTTTGATTTATTGCAATCTTGTAATTACAATCCATTGTCTTATTCACAGATCCTCATCAGACTCACATTTAGCCTTAGGAGACACTTTCTTGGTGGCAAGAATGAAATCAATGGCCACAAGCTTGCTGATACAATGAAAGACTGAAGCCACTAGCTGATATTTACAAGACAGAGACTCAAAGTCTGTTTCAATGGTCTCTGGGTCTCCTTCACCTTGCAGAGTATTAACGAATTGTGCATAAAACCGAGCAAAACTCGCATTTCTTTTCTTTCTTCTGCAAATGTGTTTAGGAATAGATAATAAAGCATTACCAACTAACCGACAAAGCAGTGCAAGCTCTGTATCATCACATTTTTGTCCAAAGTGGTGGAGATAATAGTGTAACAACATTTCAAAGGTTCCTCCCCCTGGCACCAGCACTCCACTCTTCACACTTGTTGCTGAATGTAGCTGTTCAGTGATATCACATAGACTACTGAGCTTGCACGTGGTTACACTGGATACCTTAGTACATGAGCTCTCAGAAATAGTCTCCACGTTTGAACTTTCGTTCTCTAAAAATCCACAAATGTGTTGGAGACTTTCATCTTCTTGGTTTAAACATACTTGTTCAACAATGTTTTTCTGAGGCTGTTTATTTAAATTATGAGTACAGCCTTCAGGAATGTGTTCTAATGAGGTTTTTACTTCTTTGTTTGTAGAGTTTATGTTGGTGCTGGGATAAACTGTTTGCAATTCACATTTATAATAAGCAGAGTCATTCCTGTAAATGTCACAGAACAAACTCTGTTCTGGCAGCGATATAGTTTCACTAAGTTTGCATCTTTGTCTTGCTGTTGTATATTCCACATTGGCATTCCACTGCTGAAACAAATGCCGGAGCATAATAAAGGCACCAGAGAAAGATGAAACAAGCTGTTCAGTAAATCCCTTCACAGGCCCACATAAGACAACACAGTGAGGCTTTAAGTTAGAAAAGACATTTAAACTAAGGTGAACATACTTTCTTGATCCCAGTAAAATTGGCCGGCAGCCTAAAACTATGAATGTATCTGTAATATGGCCAAGAAATGTTTCCCTTATTGGCACAGACAGCGGAGCTACACCTGTAAATTTGTATACAAGATCAATCTCTTCAGATGGTAAACAGTCAACTATGGATATTCCAAATTCTTTTGCAAAGTACAGTACAATTTCTGGTTGTTTAACGCTTGATAAAATCAGTTTGACTTGATTGTTACGGAAATGTTTCATAATATTTTCAGTCCTTTCTCGTAGATATTGCTCGGAAAATAGTAACTGTGCCTCTGAACTGACAAGAAAATCTATGTCAGATGTGGAGAGACTCTGATGGATCTGTTCTGTCACAATCAGTGCTCTCAGTTCTCCCTCTGCTGGACAGTACACTGAAAAGTGCCTATGCAGCAGCAATCCAGGTAATACTCTAGAATTCTCTACTGGGAGTCCAGTAACCTCTGTGTGCAGCTCTGGAAAACAGTTGCTCACTAGCTTGACCACATCAATAATGTTAAAATCGCTCAGTAGACATTTGTAGAGAAACTCAGAAGCAAGACTACTTATAAACATATGATTGGCATACCCTATTTTTCCACAGAAATAAGCATCCAAGATTAACTGCAATGAGTCTTTGCTCAATATTGTCTCCTTTCCTAATGTTGAGAACACAGAATGAAAATGTGGAGACAAATATTTTACAATGATGGGTTCCAGAACTCCAGTTTGGAAGGTCATTAACATATTGCTCATTCGTTTTAATAAAGGACCTTGTGTTTGATGTTTGTTTTTTCCATGGCTACTTCGCAAAAACCGTAGACCTTCATTTTTATCAGCTATGACCTTAAGTTCACGGAGGACGCCACATAGCAGAATAATAAAGGATTTCACACCATCACCAGCGATACTGTAGTGCTGAGAGGCAGAGCTCACAATAATTCTGAAAAATAAATTACATCATTTATTAAGAGTGCATAGTGACATGTAACAGAATTCATATACAATATCTAAACAGGTTTATCTTGCCTTTCCTTAGTAATTTGTTTTTTGAGTAAGAAACAAGAGAAAAATATGATAAAATGGGAAATGGAAAGCATACATAAAGCCAAAAATAATACATGTGTATACATAGCCTCTGCATGCACTCTAAACTGTTCATATCATTAGAAGATGCCAATACTTGCAGTTTTTTTCTGGTGCAACTAAAGAGAGACACTAAACGGATAATGAATATTAATTATTTTAACAATTATGGTATATAGTTTGTGTCTTAAATACTGTAATAACTATAAAACAACTTTATAGCTGTCATAAGGATAGAAAATGTTACATATTAAAAGGCCTCCTGCAATTCACCTCCAGCTGCCCCCAAGACCACACACTTTTCTTAATATTTTCAGAAGGAAGCTGTATCGGCAAACACTTTTACTTTCTTATTAGGTACCCACTGGTTTTCGGTTGTCTGTCTGGCCCATGCAGACATTCCAGCATATGCGCGGTTGTATCTTCAACCCAGCACAGGAAAGCCAGAGAACATACAATAGGAAAGGAACAGGTAGCAGCCTTCTCATTGGCTGTACTGCACATATACATATATGCCAAAACTCAAAATAATGATGAGGTGGGAATAGTGAGAAGCATGTGGGACTTGTTGGCCTTAATGCCACACTTATGTATCACAACACTTTGATATACTTTCACTCATGTGGATAGAAGTTTAATATTTGATCATCACAACACAGATATTATATACACACTGGATCAAGTATACAAACTGGATTCAGGAACAAGAAGCAGCCATATCCACAATATTAATTGAACACATATTCAAGGTTAGTTGAATGATGTTCCATATAGGTAATGAGCTTCTAACAGAGATTTGAATACTGATCATCATACATAGAGTTCTTGAAATGGGTTTATTTTCCCCTTCATGATGCCTGTCACATTCTTACCATTATATCTTAATATCCCTTAACAATTGTTGGTGATTATTTGCTGACCATTAGTGGACTGTGATACACATGTACTAAATGTAAAGGAACTTAATCCGTATACATACATAAAAAAAGAGTCGATTCCAATCTGTTTTTTTTCCCCAATGTTGGAAAAACAGGAACAAACTTCTTTGTTAACAAAGTGATCACAGTCTTTGAGTCAAACACTGCCCATATTGTTTACTCACAAGAGATCTGATCTCCATTTCCCCACAATGGCACTCGGAACTGACAATAATGGATGCTAATTACTGAGATCAGTTCATGTGTGTTTTTCAGTTGGATAGAGTGGTGTTTAAAATAAGTGTTAAACAATGCCATTTATATAAAAGCATGATCAGTATATTGGGCACGTTTTATCAGTTATGGGCTAGATTATGAGTGGAGCATAATATTGTGCTTACACAAGCGCAATATTTGCGCTCCACCCAGTAATACCAGTGCATGCAAATAAGCGCTGGTATTACAAGTGCGGCGCAATCTGAATGCGACCTTGCGTTCACATTGCCGAAAGGAAAGCGCTCACGAGAGTGCGCTTCCATAGGCTCCAATGGGAACCTCGTTTTTATGTTGACATACACGGCAAACCAGGGGAGCGATTTCCGCAACGTTGGACCGCAATAAATAAATGTGTATGCTTATATACAAATATATATGTATATAAGCATATACATATATATTTATAGAGAAAACACAGTCACCCATTGACCTCCATGTAAAGGCACTTTAGGTGCCTTTTTTCCCCAAACACCCACATCCACTCACTTTAACCCCTTATAACTTCTTTGTGAAGTTTTTTTTTTATTTGGGTGGCAATTTTTTTTTTTTATTTGGGTGGCAATTTGTTTTTTAACCAGAGGTTTGACATTTGGTTAATTGCACTTAGCGCAAAGTGAAACGGCGAGCTCACAGTTACATCCACCAGCCACTTGTAACGGCTGGTTATTTAACGTGCGCCCGCTAACAGGCAAATTTGCCTCACTTGTAATCTAGCCCTATATTTTTTAACTTTTAATATATTCAAGATTGTTTACATCTAAAAAGAACACTGCAGTATATTACTTACCATAAGAAGAAAGTGGCCTCATCTTCTAAAATGTGATTTTAACAGTTCTTACATAGTAAATCGTGAAACTGCTAAGTGACTAGATTTAAAATATCTCAAAACACTACAAACCTCACCGTACAGAACTAGGTTTGTTTTTGCCTATATAGATGGAATATTCCAAGTGCTTTATATAACCATAACATGTCTAAGCTGTGAGATGTAAATATAATGATATATATGAAAATTTAGCGATGTGATAAGGGTTAATAATAATACAATTGTGTTAATAATAATAATAATAATAATAATTATTATTATTATTATTAACCCTTATCACATCGCTAAATTTTCATATATATCATTATATTTACATCTCACAGCTTAGACATGTTATGGTTATATAAAGCATTTGGAATATTCCATCTATATAGGTATCATATATCACAATATTGTCTTTAGTAATATATCACCATCATATCATTATCTCATTATTATATCACAGTATAGATATGTCCTGGACACTACATATAAAAAAAATACATATAGAAAAATTCTTGAAATATTTTATTTATATAGGTTTATTATTCAGATCATGATATTGGTAATAGCAATACGTTTTTTATAGAGAAAATATCATCACTTACACACTTAAAATAATGAGGATAATTTTTTGTAACCTCATTTAATATTAGTTACAGACTCACTCATTGTATTTGAATGAGGTCTATATTTTGTAATAGGAAATTATCACATTATCATTATGTCACCACTTATAAATATTTGTTAGTACTATATATAAGGATCCGATTTCATTTCTCAATTATGATTTTTTATTATGTATGGAGTATATGGGGAAAAATTCTAGTACGGTTCTAAATTCACTAATATAATTTTATATTAACTAAACATGTATATTCAACGATCGGTAGTAATAACATAGGGAAGATGTATCATCATACATTAATATTATATATGGTTGTATTTGGATTATATGGGGTACACGGGGTGCACACATAAGTAAGGTTATCAAATTAATTCAATATTAATATTACATTATATTATTCATGTGACTGATAGCGAATGCACAGTTAAGATTTATCATCATATAGATACATCTATATTTATATATCCAGTTGTAATTGCTAGCAATCCTATTATGGCAAATGTTGTTTTATTTCCTTCAAAATTATTGTTTTTAAAAAATCATTGTCAAAGAATTGTTTAGTGGGTTAGACCATTTAGCCCTTCACGTATATATATATATAAATGTATTTATGTTTATTTTTTTAGTTGCACTGTTAGCAACTATATAGCGGCAAAAGTCGTTTTGTTCCCTCAAGAAATATTTCTATATTATTGTTAAGTGGGTTAGTTATTATTACCCCTAAATGTGTGATTTTTTTAAATATCAAAATATATATATGTATATATTCACATGTGTGCGTGTATATATATATATTTGGAGACAGTTATTGTTCCTGTGGAAAAAGATCTATTGTTGTTTAATTTGGTAGAGATTACTATTATTATCCTCTTTGGATTCAGTGAGAATTTGTTTCATTATATAAGAGTTTACAAAATTGCCATATGTAATAGAATATCTGTCATTTGACATGTAAAAATTGGTATCCATATCTTTTACACACCCCGGAACCTGTCGACCTGACATGATTAATGCACATGTTACATTCATGGGTGTGTGAAATACACAGCACAGGATTGGTCTATTTAGGTTTTAAAAGGAAGCAAGGTAGATTGTGTTATTATGTAGCCTACTAGCCTGATGAAACGGCATATCTAGCTGAGAAACGCGTTGCTAAGCAACTTTTTATATATTTTTTTTTTTTAATTCTTTTTATTGAGAGTATCACACATGAGAACTCATAGTTACATCAGATATCAAAGGAACAACAGGATCAAGCACCAACACAGTTGGGCACATTGTCATACATTAATCTTTCAACACAACCTTGGTTCCGCTGTTTGTAACATACTTATGTCATGAACGTATCCCAAATGTGCTTACCTCTCACAAATTTTGTATTTTATAACACCCCCCATTCCCACCCCTCCGCCCCCCTGACCTCTACCCAAACTGTCAAAACTCCCTCCCACACCCTGTGAACTTTTTATATATTTTTAATAAAAGTCACTGTTCACTTTTACCTTGCTCCTGGATACTTATTTCAACTATCACCTTTTGGACTTTACCGTGATTGGAACACAGTTGGCGTCCTGAGCCAGCAAGTGACACCGGAAATTGGGTCATCGATCGAGTCCTGTTCCTGTTCTCAGTTGATCCGCCACTGGGGAGTCAGTCGAACAGCTCTGAAGCTTCGTCTTGCTTACTATTGCACTGGATGTGCAATCTCTTTTGTGAGTACTGAATCGTTAATGTTGATATTGGTCCTATCTCCTTAGAACTTGCTGCACCAAGGGCGCCTCTCTTTTTTTTCTTTCAGGACTTGTGCTTATATTCCCATCATTTTGTGGAGAGAGCTGCCCAATCATCGATCTAATGGTCCCATACTGAGAGAACTTTTTGGGATTGTATCATATGGAACACATATATGCTGTGATAGTTCAATGGATTATTAATTTACATATGTGTGTATATATATATATATATATATATATATATATATATATATATATGTTGTTTTATATAGATATTCTATATCTTTTATAATATATATTTTTTATTATTTTATTCATATATATTTTTTACTATTACCTCATTCCTTAGAATCAATATAAGAGAGGTTGCTAGAGTTGGCGCACCTCCCTTTTGGACACACAATTTATTTATATTTGTGTGGTCCAATTTGTTGTTCTATATTATTCCAAAGTTCAAAAGCCAGAAGGTCAGTCTACAGAATATATAACTCAGTAGGAGGGTAAAAAAAGACAGTGTGGTCCAGGAACTTTGCCAAGGTCATTATCAATAAGTCAGGCCAGGAAAATGAGCACTTCGGTCTTCATAGGAAAATAACTAAGCACTGAATGGGTGTCTGAATTGTTATTTTAACACCTCCCATTCAGGCTTGGCAGCAAAGCAAGGCCAGAGGTCAATACGTAGCAAGAACATAAAAAGGGTGCTAACTTAGCACACATACCTTTAATAAAATCCAGGCACAGCAATCAGGGAGCCGGACGCATTATTCTGAAGTCACTTAGCATGGTCCCTGGCTCCTAAAGCAAGAGACCTCCATCATACAGCGCTATCTAGCCTGCTGCTCATCCTGGTCTCCTCCACACACAGCACGGTGCCAGCCTTACTGTAACCTGCTACAGTTAAGTGCAGAGCGGCTGTGACCATGCCGAAGATCACAACAGACCCATAAGTTTAAACTATTATGGAGATGTATTATTAATATTGTTAAGAAATGAATGATCCAGATTTCCATATAAATGTGTGTAAATATATCTATATATCTATCTAACTATCCTATACGAACTTGTAGAAAAGATTCACCTGCACAATGCTTTAAAACGTCCTAAGTTTTATTCGGTCAGTATATATATATATATATATATATATATATATATATATATATATATATATATATATATATATATATACATATACAGTGAGGCCCCGGTTTACGCACGACTCGGTATACGAAATTTCGGTTTACGAAATCGAAATTTGAAGAAAATTTGACTCGGTTTACGAATTTTTTTCGCAATACGAAACAAAATGCCGGTCAAAATGCCGGTTTGCCCCCCTCGGTTTACGAATATTTTTCGCAATACGAAACCAGTGGCCCCTGTGCCCCCTGCATACTCAAGTATGATTGAATTAATGAAGTTTGGGTACCAGTGTAGAGGTGTTGGAGAGGTTTTGGAGCCATTTTGCAGCAAGTTGTTGAGCCTTTTGAGCCATTTGCAGCAAGTTGTTAAGCCTTTTGGAGCCATTTGCAGCAAGTTGTGGAGCCTTTTGGAGACATTGGAGCCATTTGCAGCAAGTTGTTAAGCCTTTTGGAGCCTTTTGGAGCCTTTTTTGGACACTTTACTTGAATTTTTTCGGACCTCCGGAACGCATTAATTGATTTTCAATGCATTCCTATGGGAAACCGTGTTTCGGTTTACGAATTTTTCGCAATACGAAACGACCCGGAGAACGAATTAAATTCGTAAACCGAGGCCTCACTGTATATACACACATACATACACACACACATACACACGCACATATAAATATCAAAATATATACAGGATAGACACTCATTTGGCCAAAAAGCTGAGTAAAAAAAATGGACTCTTTCAGTGTTTGATTAACGAAAAGGCCTATTCACATTTAACCAATTGCTAATTAACTCTTCATCTTATGTAATTAATCTAACTGTATGTCTCTGAGAATGTCCTTCACAAAGATAAATCTGCTCAATTCTTGCTTTGCTGAAGCCAGGCCAATTTTCAGCATTGCCCAAGACCAGGTCGTCTAATTTTTAGACGAAGACCTAAAGAAGCCTACAAGCCACAATGTCTCGCACCCACTGTGAAATTTGGTGGAAGATCTGGGGATGCTTCAGCAAGGCTGGAATATGGCAAATTAATCATTGTGAAGGATGCATGAATCGGCTTTTCTGGAAGAAAACTTGCTTCATTCTGCTCTGACAATGTTCCCCAACTCTGAGGATTGTTTTTTCCAGCAGGATAATGCTCCATGACACACAGGTAGGTTAAATCAAGGTGTGGATAGAGGACCACTAGATCAAGACCTTGTCATGGCCAGCCCAATTTCCAGACCCCACTGAAAACTTCTGGAATGTGATCAAGAGGAAGATCAATGGCCACAAGCCATCAAAGCCGAGCTACTTGAATTTTTGCACCAGGAGTGGCAAAAAGTCACCCAACAGCAATGTGAAAGACTGGTGGAAAGCATGTCAAGACGCATGAAAGCTGTGATTGATAATAAGGCTTATTCCACAAAGTATTGATTTGCATTATTTAAGGTCTGAAAACACTGCATCTTTTTTTATTATTTTCACAAGTTGTCATTTTCTGCAAATAAATGCTCTAAATGACAATATTTTTATTTGGAATTTTTGAGAAATGTCAGTAGTTTATACAACAAAACAAAAATGTTCATTTTACTCAAACACATACCTAATTTAATTTTGCAGTGGGATATATATATATATATATAACACATATACACACACATACACACATAGCATATATCAGCAATTACACAATGTGCTGCAAACTATCTGAATACATTTTGAATTGCATTTTGATATAATTTTTTTATTATTTTGCAATGCAGGAAAAGCTTAGAAAAGAAGCTCATTTCCTTTTGCTGCAGCCAATTAGGGAAAAATATACTCAAGCTACTCCACTGATCCAGAAATCACTGTGTAGAATGTTGTACAGTAAGGCGTCAGAATACTGCAGGGTTCACTTCATTCAAAATAATAAGAAAGCTGGTAAAATATATATGGAAAAATGCATAACAATATTTTTTTCTATTATTCAAAACTGACCACGCGAGCACAGCCAAACGTGTCCAGCTGCCTTCGATAAAAGTCAGGGCTGCAACTAACGATTATTTTGCTAATCGATTAATCGGCCGATTATTTTTTCAACTAATCGGATAAAAAAAGAATCATTAATTGTTTCCTATATTTTAAATAAAATCAACATTCTGAGTGTTACAAATATAAACTTCAGACTAAAACTTTACATTAACACAACTATTTGTCCAATTTTTAAGCAGCAGAGCACAGTTTTATAATTAAACAAAACCAAAAACTGTTTGAAAAGAGGTAGAACTAGAAAGCGTTAGACTATCACTGTTAATCATTTTCTGTTATTTACTCTTTCAGAAACTTTGCATTGAAATGCAAAAATCTCAACATGTCCACATGCTTCTGGCTAAGGCTGGTTCTCTGTTTCAGCTACAGAGAAGAGGCACTTAGATGGTGTTGAGGTGCTTTAGATGTATAAGTAGGGTTTTTGCCAATTTCACCAAAGTGGAATATTTATCTTTGTTAGCT